>NC_044976.1:157962331-158197899 GCF_008728515.1 Papio anubis
AAAAAAAAGGAAAGGAAGGGAAGACAAAGACAAAAAAGAACCTTGGAGAGGTTTGACTGGAAGGGCAGAAAGAGTTAGAGGCCTACAGGCCTTTAGGTGTAAGTTTTCAAAGTGGGAGAATTGAAAAACAATCATACTACTGGCGGATTTTAGACATTCCATCTCTACCTCAACATATTTCACTTGGGGATATTTGTCTCCCTCTGAACCCTCAACTTAGCTTATAAATGGCACAGACTTATAGGACAAAATCCAGAATTCAGGAGATGAACATCAGGAGAGAATGTGGGGTGGGGTGATGCCAAGAGGATTGTCATCATTTCTTTAAAAATGACAAGTGACTATCAAGGAGTAAATTCTACCATGACCTGCCTGGGGTTTGACTGGGCCCCGCTGCAAACCCCAAGTCAAACTTAAGTTGAAATCCTTGTAAGTCTGTGCTCTTGCCTCTTCGTGGTCAGGTGGGGGTTCACACACACTGCTGTTTACACAGCAGTTGACATGACGATGAAAAGTCCCATCATCACCTCATAGATGCGACAGGCGAAAATGGAAATAGGGAAAATAGGGATGAGAGTCAGAGAAAGAAAATTCAAACCGATGTCTCTAGGCTCTGTAGAGAGCTGTCCGACTGTGGGAGCTGCGCTTGGTTGCAGTCCACCGCATTGTTGTTTGTATTGGCGTATGGAGTGACCTCACCATCCAACAGGAGCACCCCAGTCCCAAACTTAGAAGCCTTGTCAGGATTTTCCTCCTCTTCCTCATCCAGGAGTGGTGTTCGCGGCAACTCCTCATCTATGGCGAATTCAGGGTGGGTCATGAAGTTGTGGATGGAGTGTTGGCTGTAGGGTTTCTGAATGGTTTCGTGGAGGGAACTATGGAATGCTTTGACCACTTTGATCTATACCAGGGGAAGGAAAAGGAGGATGAGAAAATAGGGAGGTGAGAATTGGCTGGCAGAACAAGGAGATGGTGGTTTTAGGAGAGAAACAAAACCCAAACTATAGAACATGACTGCTCAGCAACCAAAACCAAACACACATCAGAGGAGATCATGGGGCACTAGAAACATCACACGGCTCAACTTTCAAGCAGTGGGGTGGGCTGGGGTGAGTGACGCAAACAACTAGGACGTTTTGAAAGCTGCATTTAAAGAAGTAGAAAACCCAAAGCCACGTTAGCATTCCCAAACAATCTACTTTTAAAATGAAACAGAAAACAAGAAGTTTCATTAGTTCTTTTAGATGGAGGGCAAGGGCATGGGAACTAGATGCAAATTGATAGCCAAACTTAAAAAGATGATTCAGACATGTGGATTTCTGTGCTGAGGCCAAACATTTTGTGAATGGGGAATGAAAAAATTATGCATTGAGGTTTAGTTATCTGTTTAAGGACCTCAAAGAGCCAGCATACACCAATCTGCACATAATACACGTTGGGTGACGAGTGACCACGAATACTGTGCAGCCAGGCAGACAAACCAATCTTCATTTGTGTCAGCAGCATGCAGGAACTTAAAACTCTCCAGTAATAATTTGCCCTTTCAGCCAGGAAACATGCATATTTTTACATCCCACGACCACCACTGTGTCCCCTCCCAGCAAATAACACAGAACTTCACTCCTTCAGCCCCTTCCCTAGAAGAAGTGGATAAAATACAGGTGTCAAAAGATGCTTTCCTCCTGCCTATTGAGAAAAGACCTGGCTCTCATGATTCAAATGCACGATCATGTCTCTGATACACAGCAACGGTGCCCAATCATGCTGCTTTCTCCAGCTGTTTCCAAATTGTGAAGAGGAGCATAGTCTTATGTGGAGAAGGAAATGAAAGGGACCAGTGAGAGAAACCTAACTCAGGAGGTGGTGCTACAAACAAGTGGCCTTTCTGATGGGGTGGATGAAGAGGATGATGGAAAGGAAACCATGTGCAGTTTGTGCGGTTTTACTGGGCAAAAGGAGATGCATTGCCCAGTGTCATAGTCTCTGTCCTACTGTGCAAAAAGGAAGGGATTCGGTCAGTTCAGAGTCATGAAGAAAAAACTGACAATAATTGATTCCTGTGAACAGCTTTTGCTTGTCCACAGGCACCAGCAATTTTGGCAGCTCTGCTTTTCTGAACTGTAGGTCTCTCTGAGGCGTGGCTTAGAATCAGTGTTGGTAGAATTGGGGTAGAGGGAGAGGGTTGGAGCTCCAAGAAGTTAGAGAGAGGGGCCAGGGGAAAGGTAAATGGTTATAGGACAGTTTTAGTTGTTGGAAGGTGGCTGATCCTAGTCTTGTCCCAAAAATCTTCACTCAGAAAAGAAATGGGAGTAATGTGGGGGAAATTGTTGAGGTTGGGGGGGTAGGAGTGATGAAGGTGGGAGTAAGGTACCTCTTTCATTCCTCTGCTGTTTAAGCAAAAAGTATATCCCAGGAGAATAGGCAAGAATTTGGAGACAGCAGAGGATACAAAGAGTCAGCCAAATAAACTGTTTGGATCACCTGTTTCAGTGCTTCCTACCACCATACAGAACTTTCATAAATACCACTCAAAGGCGGCTCACTATCAATACTGTTGGTCTATTTTCTCTGGAGGAGAATGTGTCTCTGCTGGCTAAGGCTTTCTTTATCTTGCCCCACTCTACTACAGCCCAACCGGGACTGAGGGTGCCCAAAGCTCAGAAGGCAAAGGACTCCTTGCCACTCAATAGCATCAGCTCGGTACCTCAGCTAAGAAGAATCAGGGAGCATAGGCACACACTCACCATGCTGAACAGAAAGTGAGGACCACATTTTTATTATCTGATTCCTATTTGACCATCTGATGGGGGAATTTTACCTGTCATGTTGCCTTTGCTCCAAATCTAGGTGAGATCAGATGGAATGGGGGCTCCATCTGGTCTTCAGGAAGTCTCAAGTTTTCATTGATCTACATAAAATCTCAGAGCAAGGCAATTTGGATTAAGTGAGTCCAAACCCAATGCCTTCTCCTTTGGCCCTGGCACAGATACACTGGCCAAGAGATGGGTCCAAAGCCATCCCACCCCATCAAAGCCGTCACTGTCAGGAGTGATGACATTTTCCATATGCTTTCAAGATCTCAAAATTTCTACCAGCTATCACAGGAGGGTAGGTGCCTTTATCCACCAGTACATTATCTTCAATATCAGTGAGTTTCAACTTCCTGCTTCCATTCAATTGAATACTTTATTGAAAAAATTACATGTGAAGTCCACTATAGAAAATAAATTTGCAACAACTGGGGTTGGAGTGAGGGTCTGGAGCCCTGTTTGTTGGCTTTTCCTCTCACCTGTTGCGGTGACCAATAATACTGTTACAGGTAAACAATGAGGGAGATAAAAGTGAATTGGGGATGGGTAGATGGAAAAAATACGGGAAACATCTTTTGGGGAGCAAGAAACAGTCATCCAGCTAGACTGCAGGACTTCTGGAATCTAAAGGGAAACCAGCCACCTGTAAGGAAGCTCATGTGAAGAGGGGTCAGAGAGCTAGGGGTGACCAGCTGGCTTGCTGGGTGGAGAGAAGGGGGAGGGAGGAGAGGGCATGGGGCTGTGCCAGGATGCCCCAACTCCGGCACTGGCCTCAGAGAACACATGCTGATGAACAACCACACACCATATCACCACCAATCCACCCAGGGCTGGCATCTCCCTTTCCTGGAGCATGATGCCTGGTGCATGAGCAGTGTATGGGGACAAGACAGGGCTAGTGAAGTAGGTGCAGGGAAAGCTTTGAGCACTCTCCACACAGCCAGTCAACCCTTCCTTCCCTGGGCATTATTTCTCAAAACCTTGGGGAAATGTCTCTTCTAGGGCCCTGGCCTACAGGTGGAAGTGGCTGGTTGAAGGGCAACTCTTTTCATGACTCAGGAGACTGGGTATGAGTGCTGAGGGCTACTCTCTGCAGTTCAACGAGTGGGCGGGTGAAGACTCCATTTCCTCAGCCAGAATATTGCGTAGTTTTCTGCTCTTGTTTTTTTGAGATGGAGTTTTGCTCTTGTTGCCCAAGCCGGAGTGCAATGGCGTGATCTCAGCTCACTGCAACCTCTGCCTCCCGAGTTCAAGCGATTCTCCTGCCTCAGCCTCCAGAGTAGCTGGGATTACAGGCGCCTGCCACCATGCCCAGCTATATTTTTTGTATTTTTAGTAGAAACGGGGTTTCACCATGTCATGTTGGCCAGGCTGGTCTCGAACTCCTGACCTCAAGTGATCCACCAGCCTCGGCCTCCCAAAGTGCTGGAATTACAGGCGTGAGCCACCACACCGGGCAGTTTTCTGCTCTTATCAGAAACCAGGAGAAAAGGATTAGGGCCTCCCTATGCAGGGAAATCTTAGAGATCTATCTAAAGAAGGTTGGACAAACAGTTGGTTTCATTTGGAGATCTGGAATGGGAAAGAGGGTTTTAAAATGTATGGCTATAACTTTTAGGAGCGCCAACTAAAAAAGGACAGCTGGAGAAAGAGCAGGTGTGGCCCGTCTCTCCTCTGATCTTCTGGTCTTTGAGGGTTTGGAGCACACCCTCTACCAGCTACTCTACAAGATCCCAGTAGGCTCAGTCTTCTGCTTAGTCTCCTTCCACCATCAAACCATCAGGATATCTGACACTAACTCTTCCTACCAGAAAGGGATGATTAAAACAGAACAGAAGCTAGTTAGAAGGGGATGGCAGAACTAGAAGGAAAAAAGGAATTAAGAGAGGAATATGAAAGAACGGTTGCCAGAGGTTCCTGGATATTTGCAGGGCAAGACTTCGTTAGTTCTTTCTTGCCTGTTTTTTTGACCTAAAGAAATTGTATGTATCTCTATCAAGTCCCACCCCCATGAGAACACTTTGGCTAAAGAGACAAAACAAATCTAAGTCTGGTCAACCCGCATAGTCCGTGATCATGTGAACCACAGACAAGGCGACTGTTCTTTCTTCAGCCCCTTCCCAGAGGTGGGAGTGGGTGAGGTTGGGAATGGGGGAGGAAGGAACAGACTGACCACTCAGATATTTGAAACCCACATTATATTTAATACAGATAAACTCCTTCCCACATTATCAGCAAAGAGTTGGCTACCTTCTCTCTCCTCTCTGAGTCCCATTTGGGGAAGGGAAAATGACCAAGAATAGAAGGGCATAAGCATTAGCAAGAATCCAAGAATCTACCAATGGGAACACCAGCTCTTAGGTTGTGAGTTGATAACATTCCAATGGAAAGTCGGGCTGAGAAAGGGGTTCCTGAAACTTTATGCGCAAAAAAAGTGCCGGCTATTGGTGAAACAATCAAACTAGAGAAAAGGAGAAGCAAAATAAAAGGGACTCCTCTTCAGAAACTCCTAAAAGTTTAGTAAATGAAGAAAAAACGTTATTTTGACTCTTCTATATATTTCTCCCACCTTGATGTGAATTAATTGATTTTTTTTTCTTGAGACAGAGTCTTGCTTTGTCACCCAGGCTGGAGTGCAATGGTATGATCTTGGCTCACTGCAACCTCTGCCTCCCGGGTTCAAGTGATTCTCCCGCCTCAGCCTCCCAAGTAGCTGGGATTACAGGCACACATCATATTGCCCGGCTAATTTTTGCATTTTTGTAGAGACAGGGTTTCACCATGTTGGCCAGGTTGGTCTTGAACTCCTGACCTCAGGCGATCTGCCCACCTTGGCCTCCCAAAGTGCTGGGATTACAGGCAGGAGCCACCGCACCCAGCCAAGATTAACTGATTTTTAAACCGGAGTCCCTGAAAAGTAAAAAAATGGGGATATTCAACCATATACGTTTTGAACTGACCTACCTTCTTTTCTTCACCTATAGCTACAATTTTTTTTTTTTTTTGAGACAGAGTCTTGCTCTGTTGCCCAGGTTGGAGTGCAGTGGCACAATCTCGGCTCACTGCAACCTCTGCATCCTGAGTTCAAGTTGATTCTCCTGTCTCAGCCTCGTGAGTAGTTGGGACTACATGCACCTGCCACCACGCCTGGTTAATTTTTTGTATTTTTAGTAGAGATGGGGTTTCACCGTGTTAACCAGGATGGTCTTGATTTCCTGACCTCATGATCCGCTTTGGCCTCCCAAAGTGCTGGGATTACAGGCGTGAGCTACCGTGCCCGGCCAGCTACAACTTTTATGCTAAAATTGCCAGTTCGCAATACAGTGGTAGCCAAATGGACTATTATTATTGACCAAGTTTAATATTGGCTCAATTATGACAGGTCCACTAGTCAAAACACACCCACGGGCACATTAGTTCCCTTCCTTCCTTTCCTCAAAAGATCCCAAACTTGTAAAGAAAGTTCCTGGGTTTTCATTTGGCCTAATCTCACATCTAAGCTTAGGAGGTAGAGTTCAGACTCAAAGGAGCAGGAGGAGAGGAGAGAAACAACAACATATCCCAGCAAAGCAACAAACAAACAGACAAACCACAAAGGCAACACAAAACAAAACTCAAGAAAAGGAAGAAACGAGCAATGCAGGGGAACAATCAGAAAACAGAATTGTCTTTAAAACAGTTAAGGTTTAATAGCTTTTCTACATTACAAAAATAAAATACAAGGGCACACAGGCTGGTTTTAGAGTGGGATTTTTGTCTTTTCTTCCCTTAAATCAAAATATCAAAGGGAAAAACCGAAAGAAAAGATAACCATGGTTGGTTAAAGTGGATGCCACGTGCTGTCTTGTGGTCATTTTAGCAAATCATGCATCATAATAGACTATCACTCACTGCCCATAGGAGGAGATGAAACAGCAGGAACAGAAGTGGTGGGGGAAGATTTGACTGGTGCAACTGCTACATAGGATGAACTAGGAACAAGTTTTACATCAAGGTGTTGACCCATGTTCTGTCGCCTTAGGACTCCCTTAAAAGAGGCTCCCGTCTGGAATGTGTTAATTACGTCGATCTGCAAAGAATCAGAGAGTGAGACAGCTTTGCTCCACAGAGAGGTGAAGAAATAGGAAGGGAGGGTCATGGAAGGTTTGGGAAGTGGGGATGGAAGTAGATGGGAAAAGGGGACAGGAGACAGCTAGAGAGAGCTTCCCTCCCACACAAAGCAATGGTGAGGAGAAGGGGAAAAACGTTAATTGCATATCATACTTCATTTAGGGAACAATTTGCCAGGGAGTCCCAAACGCCCAGCCAGAATCTAGTTTTCTCTTCCCTTTGAATCCATGGTGGCCATTTGAGGTGTAGAGGGGGCCAAGAGTATTTAAAATTTGAAGGGACTTTTCCCCACTCCATCACTCCTAACAGCTAGACAGATTGTTCATTGTTTTTACCTGTACTCTTTTTTTTTTTTTTTTTTGAGATGAAGTCTCACTCTGTCGCCCAGGCTGGAGTGCAGTGGCATGATCTCGGCTCACTGCAACCTCCACCTACAGGCCCATTTTAACCTGTACTCTTAAAAATAAGGCAAACAATTCTGAAGGCAAATTATGTATTACTGAATTTCAAGGCTCAGGAACCTCTTAATCAATTCAATCGACTACCTATTTTTGCAGATTTTCCAGGAAAATAACTCATGTGTTTAAAGAAAAAACAGGAGCCATGTAGTAGCCAATATACAAGTGGCCATGATGGAAAGGCCCCTGGGCCATGAGTTGCTGGGGGCTCATCCTCCTCTGGGTATCTTGTCTGAGTTATCCCTTCCCTGTGCTGAAGTAGGCAGGGTCCCTGAGAATGGAGCTCAAGAACCCAGTGGCCAAGCCCACTAGAGAGAATGCTACTAAGTGCATTAATGCATTAGAGATTCTGAAATGTCTGGCAGAAATGCTGACAGTAACTCGGCAATTAGACTGAGGGAGGGGGAGGAATAGGTTTTGGTTAGCGGTTGTTGAAATAGCTACAGTTCGAGACTTACACAAGTAGTCTCTGGTTTTCAGTGCGCTGTTCCTCAGAGACAGAGGCAATTACATTTTCTTGCTTTCTTTTTTTTTTTCAGACAGAGTCTTGCTCTGTCACCCAGGCTGGAGTGCAATGGCACGATCTTGGCTCACTGCAACCTCCGCCTGCTGGATTCAAGCCATTCTCCCGCCTCAGCCTCCTGAGTAGCTGGGACTACAGGTGTGCACCACCACGCCCAGCTAATTTTTTTATTTTTAGTAGAGATGGAGTTTCACCATGCCGGCCAGGCTGGTCTCAAACTCCTGACCTTGTGATCCACCCTCCTCGGCCTCCCAAAGTGCTGGAATTACAGGTGTGAGCCACCGCGCCCGGCCATGCCATTCATTTTCTGACAATGGTCCTGATCTAGGGCCTCAATCAACTCTACCATCCTTATCCCTGACCCCTAAGTAACAGGGATGAAATCAAAAGGAATTTCCTTTAGCCTTCATGAAACTGGTAGAATAATCTTAGAAATATCTATCTGCTTAATGCCAAGGGTTAATCTACCAGGAATGTAGGAAAGGTGCTGATTCCATTAACTGGGCTTCATTTTCCCAGGAGGGAAGATGAGAAAGCAGGCAGAATATGAGTGAGATAGTTCTTTTATAAAGCTTCCTGAGAAGCCATGAGCTGTTTAGGGCTAGTTTCTGGATCCAGATTACAGTTTGAGCTGAAACACCACTGCTTCCTCACATTATTCAGTTTTAGTTCCCTGGGACTGAGGAGCTTGAACCTGCAGGAGGAGAGGGTTTACACTTGGGGTTGCGGGGGTGGGTGGCGGTTCCAGCTCCATAGAAGAAGGGACTGTAGAGATACCTTCTTCAGTGCTTGTTGGAGTTACAAGGTCCCAACCCTCACAATTCTAGTCTCTAAGTTTCCTAACACCTCCCATACCAAAGCACTGTGATGAGAATGACAACAAAGATCAACGTGGAGATGACAGGGGGTTTTGTTAGAACCCAGCTGAGGTTGAAGGGTTGATGTTGGGAGCGGACCTCAGGGATCCAGGTACACGTTAGCATCATTAGCCTCATCAACTTCCGGAGTCAGGTGCATCCTGGGATGGTGTGAATTTGCTCATGGTGGCATCTTGAACATGCCTCACTTTAGGCTTTAATGCCATTGTGGCCTAACTGCCTCACGCTCCAACAATGGGGAAAGGTAGTATACCTAAAGCTATGTGGGCAGTGAAACCAAAAAGACCTTATAGAGAGGTGCATAGTCAAGGAAATAGAAATTGGTAGTGGAGGGAAGGAAGACCCATAAATCTCAGCCTCCCAGGACAGAAGACTGGAAAGGAGCAAGGAGGCACTGGACTGAGGGAATCGTGGCTAGGAGAAAAGAAATCATGTAGTAGTAGAAGTGCTTGATCCTGGAGAAAAGAAAAGCAAAGACAGGTTATTTCGGAAAGAGCAGACCCACAGGAAAGCACTGGGGGCTTTAGAGATGGGAGCCAAAGGCGCCAGGTTCTACGGGTACTTGGACTCAGCAGCCTGGACGGTGGGGTGGGGTAGGGAGTGGGCATGGGGACTCTGGATGCCACGAGGCACTTTGTGCAGGTCCCGCTGGAATTTTTCTTTCTGGGAGGAGGAACTCGAGAGAGGGAAAAGGAACCCTAGTTTTTCCCTACCTAGCCCTTTTCCACTTTTCTTTTTTTAAAATTTAGCTCTTTATATAATGTCCCTTGTAAAAATGAAAGAATAAAAACAAACTAAAAAAGAGAGGCAGGGTAAATTTTTTTTTTTTTTTTTAAAGAAAGGAAAGAGAGGAAAAGGAAATAAAATAAGACAATTTATTGCTTCTCCTCAGCATCCTCCTTGGTCTCCTCCTTCACTGAGAGAGCTTCTAGCTTTTCCGCCACTTTTCCGGCATGATTGTTTTTGCCTGATCCTGGCCAATTCGCCTCCTGGAGTCTGTCTTCTTGAAACTCAATGACCAAAGGAAGCCAAGTGGATGCATTCAAGCACCGCCTAGACCATGGTCAGGCTGCTCAGTGACATCTGGTCACTTGCCACCACAGCTGCAGTCCAGCCTCACGGCAGAGGTGACCAAGCCCTCTGAGAGACAAACCGAGGACCACTGTGTAAAGCACCTTTTGGTGAGCTCCAGGCAGTGCCCGGACTCCAATGCCTGCCCAATTGGATGTGAGGCCAGCAACACGGAGAAGTGCTCAGGCCTCCCCAGGAAGCACCTGTGTCCCCAGGGAGCTGCATCGCCCTGGATAGGTGAGACAGCCACAGCACCCTGGAATGTTTATCTGGCAGACAGAAAAAGCACCCGCCTGGAAGTATAGTCAGGTGCAGAGTGAGTCTGCAATCCATTTTTCTTTTTCTTTTCTTTTCTTTTCTTTTTTTTTTTTTTTTTGAGACAGAGTCTTGCCTTGTTGCCCAGGCTGGTGTGTAATGGCACAATCACCGCAACCTCAGCCTCCTGGGTTCAAGTGATTCTCCTGCCTCAGCCTCCCGAATAGCTGGGATTACAGGTGCCCACCACCACGCCCAGCTGATTTTTGTATTTTTAGTAGAGCCGAGGTTTCACTATGTTGGCCAGGCTGGTCTCGAACTCCTGACCTCATGATCTGCCTGCCTCGGCCTCCCAAAGTGCTGGGATTACAGGCGTGAGCCACCACACCCGGCCTCTTTTCCACTTTTCTATCTGTTGTCTTGCCTATACGAGATAAGTTCCTACCAGGTATGCAGTTTAGAATATTCACTTCATCTATCTCTCTTATACACTAAGGAGGTGGGGTTGACTGGGGAACTTTCTTTCTCTTTTTTTTTTGAGATGAGTCTCACTCTGACACCCAGGCTAGAGTGCAATGGCGTGGTCTCAGGTCACTACAACCTCCGCCTCCCGGGTTCAAGCGATTTTCCTGCCTCAGTCTCCCAAGTAGCTGGTACTACAGGCATGTGCCACCATGCCTGGCTTGTATTTTTAGTAGAGACAGGGTTTCACTATGTTGGCCAAACTGGTCTCGAACTCCCGACCTCAGGTGATCCACCTGCCTCGGCCTCCCAAAGTGCTGGATTGCAGGTATGAGCCACTGCCCCCGGCCTTTTGTTTTTTTGAGACAGAGTTTAGCTCTCGTTGGCCAGGCTGGAGTACAATGGCACGATCTTGGCTCACTACAACCTCTGCCTCCCGGGTTCAAGCAATTCTCTTGCCTCAGCCTCCTGAGTAGCTGGGATTACAGGTATGTGCCACTACGCCCAGCTAATTTTGTATTTTTAGTAGAGACGCGGTTTCTCCATGTTGGTCAGGCTGGTCTCGAACTCCTGACCTCAGGTGATCCACTCACCTCGGCCTCCCAAAGTGCTGGGATTATAGGCGTGAGCTACCATGCCTGGCTGACTGGGGAACTTTCTAAAACATTTGCAAGGCCAGTTTTAGACAGTGAAACTTAGTAACTTATTTAGAAGATCTCCAGCCAATCAGCAGAAAGAAATACACCTGTTCTCTGGAGGCCACCCTTGAGATCTTGGAATTTACAGTGTTTTTCAGATGGAAAATCTCAGGATTAAAACAATAAAGCTATGTGGGGTGAGAGCAGGGGAAGACAGAATTATCAATGCCTAGATCAGCCCATTCACCCAGGAGAAAGTAGTTACAATTGATGCATGGAAAGTGGAAAAAAAAAAAAAGTTATTGTGGGGCTATAGGCAGGGGATATAAGAGCAGCAGGGGTGGCTTCTATCCCATTTCAGAAATTGCAAGAAAGGAAGAGGCTTGAAGAAATTATTGCTTCCTCCTTGTCAGGAAGCCAAGTTTGAATCCTGCAAAAGATGCTCAGACATCAACAGACTATTGTCATTTTTACACATGAAACCATCAGATTCCCCACCATGGCCTTACACTTTGAATGGGAGAGATATAACAGGGTGAGTTTCTTTTACAAAGACCCTTCCAGATAGCATCTATTCCTATAATGGCAGTGTGTGGAAGCTAGATTAAGTGAATGCTGGGTATGTTGGCATATTGATATTGTCTAACTCCTTCCTTCTGAAGGGAGGGAAAAACTGAACATAAGAGACCTGAGACCTTCAGCATAAGAGACCTTATGCTGAAGCTTGCCCATTTGACAGAGGATAGAAGGGTGGGCTTTAGGGTCAACCCAGAGCTAAAGGACTATGCTAATGGCCTCCCATGGTCTAGGTCATTTGACTCCTCTCCTCTCAGAGGACCCCACACAGATCCCTTTGCCTATCTGTCCTGAAGCTGAGGATCTAGGGCTGCCCATCAGTAGTGAGCCTTTGGAAGGGAAGAGATGCTGGCCAACAAGAACTGCTGCCCTCCCAACACCTTCCAATATGGGAAGCTTCTTCTCCCAAGGGAAGGACAGACCACCATCAGAGTACCTGAGTCTGGATACGGTTCAGGCCCCGGAACCAGAGGATCTGGCCTCGGCGCAGCTCCATCTCAGCATGGTCAATCTCATCCAGCCCCTCAGCATCCTTGGTGATCTCCTCTTTGGTGGTGCCATGCCCAGCCTCCTTCAGGAACTTCAGGGATCGGGTAGGTATTGCGGAGATGAACTGAAAACAAGTGCAGTGAAGAGGGAGACATCAGAATCAGCGTGAGAAGAGCTGTCAGTCAACTTACATGAGCCAGGCCCTTGGGCAGGTTACTCTTTGTCCTACCACGCTTCCCACTGGAAGAGCAGTGGACAGAAGTACCAATCCATCCAGGCAAGCATTCTCCAAGTGCCCACCAGTGGTCAGGCTCTTAGGAAGGCTTTCTGTATTTATGAACACATACAAAAGAGAGCTTATATTCTATTAATCAACCAGCCATCTGCCTGGTCATATACTTCATTTTTCTCTTTCTGTCTCATTTCTTCTGTTCCATTTTGCAATCTGTTTTTAAGGTTAACGTAACTATACTGCATGGTATGCAGTAGGAAGGGACAGAGACCAGGATCTGGGGGAAAACAGTCTGGGGAGAAGACGGTGATATCGTATATGTATGGGAAGGGGTTGAGAAGGGTATTGGAAATGAATGACCCCTTTCTTAGTTGCCACATGCAAAGTAGTTTCTGTGTTACAAACTCTCGTGAAAGGATATCGAAAGTTTTCTTGGGCTTGAGATGAGGAAGTGGATGGGATAGTCCATGGAAGAAGGGACACATGAGTATTATCAGAAGACAAGGAGCAGTACATTGGGCTTGAAATTCAGAATAAAATTTCCCGGTGAGCTCAGCACCTGTCAGTCATTTCTTTCCAGACAAGATGAGGAGTAGCCAGGGCTCACGTGGGGAAGAGGGACTATATGGGCAATCTGATATGGAGTCAAGTGTTTTGAAATGGGAAGAATGCCAGAGCTCTGCTTCTGAATGTGGAAGGAGCTGCTGCGATACAGAAGGAAGGCTGCTGTCTGGCATAAGGCCCCATGGCCACATGTGAGGCAAGAGCCAGAACAGAGTTTCAAACAACAGGTGAAACAACCAAGCTTTACCAAAGCATAAAACTGCTTTAGGAACTCACTGATTTAAAAAATATATATATTCACCAAAAAGAACAGGGTGGAGGGAATTGGGTCAGACATTAATTAGGGAGGGCTGGGTGCAGCGGTTCATGCCTGTAATCCCAGCATTTTGGGAGGCTGAGGCAGGAGGATTCCTTGAGCCCAGGAGTTCGAGATTACCCTGGGCAACACAGTGAGACCCCCATCTCTTTATTTTTTGTTTTTTGAGATAGAGTCTCACTCTTGTCACCCAGGCTGGAGTGGAGTGTCATGATTTCGGCTCATTGCACTTTGCCTCCTGAGTTCAAGCAATTCTGCCTCAGCCTTCCAAGTAGCTGGGATTACAGGCACGTGCCACCGTACTTGGCTAACTTTTTTTGTATTTTTAGTAGAGACGGGGTTTCACCATATTGGCCAGGCTGGTCTCAAACTCCTGACCTCAGGTGATCTGCTCGCCTTGACCTCCGAAAGTGTTGGGATTACAGGCGTGAGTCATTGTGCATGGCCTGAGACCCCCATCTCTTAAAAAAAAAAAAGAAAAGAAAAGAAAAAGAAATTAATCAGGGAGGCATCTAGGTGTAAAATAAATAACTAGCAGGTTTAGGGGGGAAGGCCTGAAGCTCCAGAAAGAGCTCTTCGAGGCCAGTTAGGGCAAAGTGTCTATTACCTGGGCGGCTGGGCACTAAGGGATTGTTTGCAGAGACCTGGGGTCTGTAAAGAGAGGCACAGCCCAGGCCAGAGCGGAGGATGAGGGAGGTTTGTAAAGTGGTATTAAGGAAGAAGCGCAACTATTAGACTTGATGATACTATTATAATCTTAATAGCTTAAAATTTGAATGAGTATTTATAAGGTATTAGACATTATTCTAAGTCTTTTCTGTATAGTAACTGATTCACTAATTAACAATGACCTTGTTTTCCTAAGTTGAAGACACTGAGACACAGATTGGTTATGTAACTTGCCCAAGATGATTCAGCTTATAAAAAGGAGAGCTGAGGCCAGGCACAATGGCTCAGGCCTGTAATCCCAGCACTTTGGGAGGCCATGGCGGGTGGATCGTCTGAGGTCAAGAGTCTGAGACCCGCCTGGCCAACATAGTGAAACCCTGTCTCTAATAAAATACAAAAAATTAGCTGGGCATGGTGGCAGGCGCCTGTAATCCCAGCTACCTGGGAGGTTGAGGCAGGAGAATGGCGTGGACCCGGGAGGGGGAGGTTGCAGTGAGCCGATATCGTGCCATTGCACTTCAGCATGGGCAATAAGAACGAAACTCCATCTCAAAAAAAAAAAAGGAGAACTGGGCTGGGCGTGGTGGTTCACGCCTGTAATCCCAGCACTTTGGGAGGCCAAGGCAGGCAGATCATGAGGTCAGGAGTTTGAGACTAGCCTGGCCAGCAAGGTGAAACTCTGTATCTACTAAAAATATAAAAATTAGCCGGGTGCAGTGGTGGATGCCTGTAATCCCAGCTACTTGGGAGGCTGAGGCAAGAGAATTGCTTGAACCCAGGAGGCAGAGTTTGCATTGAGCCAAGATCACACCACTGCACTCCAGCCTGGGTGACAGAGCAAGACTCTGTCTCAGGAAAAAAAAAAAAAAAAAAGAGAGCTGGATTCAAACCCAGACAGTCATTCCCAGAGTCCAACCACAGGCCACACTGCTACTCTAGAGATCTTGTAAATCTGAATTTATCTCAGGTAAGAGTTAAGCATTCCACCCAGATAAAGCCATGGCAAGAGACAGAAGAGGCTGGGAGTCCTGAATTATGTCAGCCTGGCAGCCCACAGCCAGGTTGCTGCCTCATGAGAATAAAGACACATGTCTTGTAAACTCTTCTATTTCTAAGATGCTTATTATATTTATTTTTTTGTAGCAAAATTCCATTGAAAAGTTTAGTTTCTGTCTCAGAGAAGCTAAGGGATTTTTCTACCTCCAGGCATGGTTAGAGAATTCTGAAACCTCTGAAGTGATCACTCCACCTTGAGATCCTATGAGATGGCAAGAACTTGAAAATTTGAGTGGCAGTGGGGAAGAAAGAAGAGAAGATGAAGAGGAGGAGCTGGGGGGTCTCCACGGTTGCTTGATCTATCTCCTGTAGAGGAGGAGAGGTCTGCAGGCTGTGAGAATGCACCAGGAGGGTGTGCTGGTACTCACCTGGCCCCACAGAAGTTCTCCAATCCCAATGAAGAGACACCACAACCACTGGGACAGGCTGAGGCTTGTACAACTGAAGGGTTTACCCCCAAATTCCACGATGAAAATCTAGAACAGAGAAAGGGGCAGCCCACCATCAAGGAAATGACTAACAGGCAGCTGGCCCTCCAGCCAAGGCCCCCAAAGCCACATCATCCCACTGCCTCAGGATCCTTGGGTGCAAGTCCTGATTTGCTCGCAGGGGAAGGGAAAAGAAGAAATCTCAAAGGGGAGACAGACAAAAACAGCCTTTACGGAGCACTGTGACGGGGAGACAGACATAGTTACTGTGACTATGATTCACAGACGATCTGGAGGAGTTAGGGGAGCTGGAGGCTTCCTGTGACTAAAAGCCAGTTAGTGACAAGGAGAAGGTACAGTGGTGGAGTGAGGAACTGAGGATGAGGTGGGAGGATTGTCTGAACCTGGGAGATTGAGGCTGCACTCCAGCCTGGGTGACAGAGAGACAGAGAGATCCTGTCTCAAACAAACAAACAAACAAAAAAAAAAAAAGAAAAGAAAAAAAGGCCAGGCACAGTAACACTTTGGGAGGCAGGAGGATTGCTTGAGGCCAGGAGTTTGAGACCAGCCTGGGCAACAGAGTGAGATCCCATCTCCATTTTTAAAATTAAATTTAAAAAAAGGAATTGAGGATGGGGACAAATAAAGGGAGGTACCCTGCTGAGGGATGGGACAGGAGCTCTTCTGTTACATAGTCAGCTCATAGTCTCGTATCGGAGGAGTGCAAGCTGGGCTGACTATGTAATATATGTGTACAATCCCATTACTTCTCTTTCTCTGAGTTGCACAACACTTTTTATCATAAGCCCTTCAGAACAAAGAGGCAGGGACAGGGAGAGTCTATACTAGATGTGCATGCACATTTCATATAGGCTGACAGGAGCCACAGAAAGGGACTAGAAGAGAACAACACTTTTTCTGGTCACTCTGTGAAATTTCTGTGTATTTAGAAAGATCATGAAAGGATTTTAGAAGTATTATTTTATTTCCAGTCAACATGCTGCCCTGCACTGGAGCTCTTGACACACTGGGCTCCAATTCTAGAGCAATATGCAAAAGAAAGCAAATTGGGAATCCCAAAGTCCCCCAGTTCCCTCATTCCTTTTCTTAGGTATATAGGGAGCCCTGTCCCAGTCCCCATAATTCCCTCATTCCTTTTCCTAGGTATGTAGGCAACCCTGGCTCCCAGCTTCTGCCCTTTATCATCCCAGATCTCCTGCCCCAACTGCAGACAGAATCTCACCTGGCAGATGAATGTGCCCAAGACTACAGAGCAGAAGATGATGTTGCGGTAGATGCCTGAAAAGACGTTCTTCTCTCCATGGATCTTTCGGGAGTTGATTTCATTGAAGAGCTGCATCAGCACGAAGGTGTTAAAAACAATGGTATAGTGCTGGGTGGGTGGTGAATGTAGAGGTGCCTTCCTCCCACTATCAATATCAAAGAATTTCTCACCTAGTGGGGAGAGGAGAAGCACTGGAGGTTAAGTGTGGTCTGAACTAAGAGTCAGAATGTGTTGGTACAGCTATACTGCTTGCTTATGGCTGGTGTCCATTCTAATTGATCAATATCTGAGCTGTACTAGTTATTTGTTTTTTTGACATAGGGTCTCACTCTGTCGCCCAGGCTGGAGTGCAGTGGCATGATCACGGTTTACTGCAGCCTGGACCTTCCTGCTCAAGTGATCCTTCCACCTCAGCCTCCCAAATAGCTGGGACTACAGGCATGCACCACGATGCCTGGCTAATTTTTTGTTGTACTAGTTATTACATATTTCAAATGTTAGTCAAATGGTCTTGACTTATTTTACCTTCCCTCTCAGTTTGCTGCATTGATACCTGCTCTCATGTAGTACAGCATGGTAGTAAGACTATGTGCGCTGGAGTCAGGCAATCACAGGTTTAAATTTTAGTGCAACTATGTACTCATTATGGGACCTGAGCTTAATTTTTTGCATCTATAAGAAAGAAATAGGCCGGGTGTGGTGGCACATGCCTGTAATCCCAGCACTTTGGGAGGCCGAGGTGGGCAGATCACAAGGTCAGGAGATCAAGACCATCCTGGCCAACATGGTGAAACCCTGTCTTTACTAAAAATACAAAAATTAGCCGGGTGTGGTGGCGCATGACTGTAATCCCAGCTACTCGGGAGGCTGAGGCAGGAAAATTGCTTGAACCTGGGAGGCAGAGGTTGCAGTGACCCGAGTTAGCGCCACTGCACTCCAGCCTGGGTAACAGAGCGAGACTCCATCTCCAAAAAAAAAAAAAAAAAAAAAAAGAAAGAAAGAATAAAGCCTCCCTTGTGAAATTATTATTGAGTACATACAGTACATACGGTACACACAGTACTGTCTGTACTCAAGAGTATTGTATGAGTACATACAGTAGCATAATGCACCATGTAGCAGAGCACAGGAAGCACTGGGAGGTGAAGCTGCACTTATTCCTGGTCTGTGTGCTTGCTCTCATGCTACCTTCTTTCTCTGCCTCCACCTTTAACCAGCACCCCAGCTGCTAGCCCACCCCCAAAGTGGCTCACCCGCAAAGACAAGGATAAAGATGACAAGGAGCTGATAGAACGCATGGCCCAAGATGTTCTTCATCATAGTGCGTGAGATCAGAGGCTTATTTCGGCCATAGGGGCGCCGCTTCAACAGAGATTCCGTAGGGGGCTCTGTGGCCAGGGCCAATGAAGCAAAAGTGTCCATGATTAGATTAACCCATAACATCTGCACAGCTTTCAGTGGGGAATCCTGGTGGGAAGAAGAACCAGTCCTTTTAGCTTTTCTCAGAAACCAGCCCACCTTTGCCCTGTCGATGGCCTAGCTCCCACAACCCACCCAGACTTGGAATCTGGCCACTTCCTAGCTGAGTGACTGTGAGAAACTTACTTAACTTCCTTGAGCCTCAAGTTCCTCACCCGTAAAATGGGGATAATAATACCTACCTCACAAGGTCATTTTTGAAGAATACAGATAGTGCATATAAATGCTTATTACAGTGGCTCACACGTAAGTGCTAAGCGAAGGCCTGTAAGTTACCATCATTCCACATAAGCAGATGAAGACAGCGGACTTAGAAGAGCTAACTCCTGTCCCAACGTCACAGGGAAACCCTGTCTTTACTCTTCAGTAAACACACCGTACCCTCCACCCCATATTCCTTAGCCCCTGACTCATCCCTCCCGTCTCAGCCCACCCACACCCCCTTCACCTGAGTGATACAGGCTCCAGTAAAGGCTACAATCACGGCCACCACGTTGACAGTGAGTTGGAACTGCAGGAACTTGGAGATGCTGTCATAGACGTTTCGTCCCCACATCACTGCCTTCACAATGCTGGTGAAGTTGTCATCTGTTAGGATGATGTCTGAAGCCTCCTTTGCTACATCTGTGCCTGCGATGCCCTGAGGTAAGATGGGAGGGAAAATAGTGAGGGAGTGGATAAAGCCCAGGCTCCATTTCCTGACCTCCAGGAAGCTTCAGACTTTGGTGTAAATACTACAGGGCACACTAGCCACACAAAAGAAAACAAAGAGCAAATGTGTCACTGTCACTCTATAGAAAGGATGGCTGGGGCCTGATGTCACCAACCTTACTGTTGAGCCCAGACTGGGAATTACAGTCATCTGTGATATCCCTTGCACCCTCCCCTCCTACTCTCTCAACCTTAGAAACTAATTAAAAGGTAGAGAGCAAATCCTTTCTATTCTACCTCCAAATTCTTACATTTCTGTTGCCACTGCCAGTATCTCATTTAAGCTCATGTCATTCCAACACTGTTGAGAAACTCTGCATTTGTTCTAGGAGCAGTAGTATGGCAGCACAGTTCCGAAGTTTCATCTTTGTTCAAAATTTTCTTTTTAAATTAAATTTAAAAAAAATTCGAGACAGGGTCTTGCTTTGTTGTCCAGGCTGGAGTGCAGTGGCACTCAGCTCAATGCAAGCTCTGCATCTGGGGCTCCAGTGACCCTCCCACCTTGGTCTCCTGAGTAACGGGACTACAGGCATTTGCTCATCCTGCTTGGTTAATTTTTAAATTTTTTGTAGACATGGGGGTCTCTCTATATCGCCCAGCTTTATAATTACTATTATGAAATAATCTCCAAGTTATGTTGTTAAGTGGAGAAAGAAAGGTAGAAAAAAGAGTTTATGGTATGGTATCACTTATCTAAGGGGGCAGGCCATAAATATATTACATTTATTTATTTATTTATATTTTTTGAGACAGAATCTTGCTCTGTTGCGCAGGCTGGAGTGCAGTGGTGTGATCTCGGCTCACTGCTACCTCAGACTCCTGGGTTCAAGTGAGTCTCCTCTCCTGCCTCAGCTTCCTGAGTGGTTGGGATTATAGGCATGCACCACCATGCTGGGCTAATTTTGTATTTTTAGTAGAGACAGGAGTTTCATCATGTTGGCCAGGCTGGTCTTGAACTCCTGACCTGAGGTGATCCACCCGCCTTGGCCTCCCAAAGTGCTGGGATTATAGGCATGTGCCACCATGCTGGGCCCGCATTTGATTATATTTTAAAGGAGCAAACCGAAGAATAAACCAAAAATGATAGAAAAAAATTACCTATTGAATTAAGAGGTAAGCAACAAGGCAAAGGCAACGAGGGTAGAAGCCAGATTTCTATGAATATATCTTGTTTTGCACATTTGACTTTAGAATCATGTATTTTATTTCTCTCGCTTTTTTTTTTTTTTTTTTTTTTGAGACAGGGTCTTGCTCTGTTGTCCAGGCTGGAGTGCAGAGGTGTGATCTTGGCTCACTGCAGCCTTGAACTCCTGGGCTCAAGCAATCCTCCTACCTCAGCCTCCCGAGTAGCTGGGACTACAGGTATGTGCCAGCACACTTGGCTAATTTTTATTTTTTTTTTAGAGATGGGAGTCTCACTATATTGCCTGCCTCGAAATCCTGGCTTCTAGTGCTCCTTACCCCTTGGCCCCCTGAAGTGTTGGGATTGATTACAGGTATGAGCCACCGCACTGGCCTAAAAAGCAATCTCTAAAATGGAAAGTAACATGATATAAATGATCTGGTCGCCACTTGGTGGCACAAGTGCACACAAAAAAATGTTACAAATGCCTTAAAAACAATAATTTGATGGCACATTCCTGGTAGCATATACCTATTGATAAAAGGAACTATAAGAAAAATATTGAATTGTTTTTGGCAGAGTAATTGTATTATTAATACTATTGATATTTTGTAACCACTTGAAATATTTTAGAATAAAACAAAAAATAATCATGTTAATGCCATTAGGAATCAAAATTTTCAGCTTAAGGGATACAAACATAAAATCAGGGAAGTTAAATACAATTAGAAGCTGGGTGTGGTGGCTCATGCCTGTAATCCCAGCATTTTGGGAGGCCAAGGTGGGCAGATCACTTGAGGGCAGGAGTTCGAGACACCCCCTGGCCAAAATGGCGAAACCCCATCTCTACTAAAAAATACAAAAATTAGCAGGGTGTGGTGGTGCATGCTTGTAATCCCAGCTACTCAGGACGCTGAAGCAGGAGAATTGCTTGAACCTGGGAGGCAGAGGTTGCAGTGACCCAAGATCATGCCACTGCACTCCAGCCTGGGCGACAGAGTGAGACTCTGTCTCAAAATAAATAAATAAATATATAAATAAATAAAATAAAATTCGAAAGTTATAAATTAGGAAGTTAGACATCTATAATTCTTTTAAAAATTATTATTTATTATTATTTCTTCTAAAAGTGGAATAAAAAGAAATACATAATTCTAAAGTTAAATGAAAAACAGAAATACGGAGCCTTGGAACATGTGATTTTAAATGAACTTTCCAAGTGATTCTGATGCTCTTGGCCTCAGAAGTGAAAAGCAGAGTACCCAGTGGTGCCAGCCACACAGTGCGCTTCCCATAGGAAACATGAATTCTAGAGTTTGTCTAGTCGACAACATCAC
The DNA here is from genome assembly GCF_008728515.1 of Papio anubis. Lineage (NCBI taxonomy): Eukaryota > Metazoa > Chordata > Mammalia > Primates > Cercopithecidae > Papio > Papio anubis. The sequence goes on from NC_044976.1 coordinate 157,983,802, forward strand.
ATGTTTATGGGCAGGTTTATGTTGGTCTGGCTTTCCTGCATATGATCCTTCATGACTTCCCTCCCTCTGATCTACTCTTCATACTTGATGGGTCCCCAATTACATATATAATGATTGACCAGGTAGATAGGAGAGATGGAGTTGGACAAAAAAGCACCCCGTGGGCTATGCCGGTGTAGCAAGCAGCAGGCAACCAGAAGCCGGACCTGGCTTTCTGATGGAGAAGGCAGCTTGCAATCAGAGAGACGCCGTGCTGAGCTTACCATGGCAAAACCAACATCCGCTTTCTTCAGAGCAGGTCCGTCATTTGTGCCATCACCAGTGACAGCCACAACCTGCCGCTGTTCCCCAACAGTGCTGTCAATGATGCCTGGGAGAAACAGACACACCACAGTGAGGTTTTCTGGTCTCCCTCACCCCTCAGTTCTACCACCCGCCACTCCTTCTACTTTCCTCTTTCCTTCCCTTTTCCCTTTCCTAGAGGTTCTACAGGAACCACCCAAGGGCAGTAAATTGTTTCATGGGTAGCACTGAACTACGTTTGTCCTCATCTGGTACCCTAAGGCAGCTATGAATAACACATTGGATGGATTTCAAGGCAGAGACCTAGGGGTCAAACTGCACCATTTCCACCTACCAGCTGGGCAATTTGGCTAAGTTACTTGTCTTCTCAGCCTCAAACTTCCTCATTTGTAAAATGGGAATACCTGCCCTGCCTAGTTCACAGTACTATTGGCAAATAAGACATGATCATGTTTTTAAGAACCCAACAATTTGCCAGGTGCAGTGGCTCACGCCTGTAATCCCAGCACTTTGGAAGGCTGAGGTGGGCAGATCACCTGAGGTCAGGAGTTCAAGACCAGCCTGGCCAACATGGTGAAACCCTGTCTCTACTAAGAATACAAAAATTAGCCAGGCATGGTGGTGGGCGCCTGTAGTCTCAGCTACTCAGGAGGCTGAGGCAGGAGAATCACTTGAACTCAGGAGGCGGAGATTGCGGTGAGCCGAGATTGCGCCACTGCACTCCAGCCTGGGTGACAGAGCAAGACTCTGTCTCCAAAAATAAAAACAAAAAATAAAAAAATTAAAACTCAACAACTTTATTGTGTGTCATACTCACCAAGGGCTCGGATGTTTGCTAACTGTATGTTCTCCCCAAATAGCCTGGGAGATCTCCTAGGACCTCCCTATTTGGACAGGAGAGTGACTTTGGCTGGTGGTTCTTATCTGTCTTCGCCCTGGCCTGCCTTCAGCTGTTGCAGGCACCTATTTGGAAGCCAACCTCACCTTTCACCAGGGTGTGCTTGTCAGTGGGAGAAGATCGCGCCAGGACCCGAAGCTTAGGCCAGATCTTGTCCAGCTTTTCTTGCTCTACCTGCCAACACCAGACCACACCTGGATCAGTCAAACTCAGAAAAGCTATCCAGGAAAGTCTTACTTCTCCATGTACTTGGAGCCACTGGGAGATTGGGTACGCCACAGTCCCACATGACAGTGTTATTCTGGCTTCAGCAGAGATTAAACAGCCAACCAGTCTCCAAGGGTAGATTCATGGATGATGACCATTCAGGCCCTGCTTTTTTTCTTTTTCCTCCCAAGTCCCTACCTGGGAGCCAATCCCCCATTTCCCAGACCTTAAACGGGAGGTGGGCCAGGGTTGGCTGTTGGCTCGGGTGGGTAAAGTGGTGCTTCGGAGGTCTTAGGTATGATTTCTATGTAGCTCAGGAAGCTTGGATCTGTGCTACTGCCAGACCACATTCTCCTTTAGCCACTGTCAGCCAAAAGGCAGGGACACAGGAGGGGTGGGCTAGGGGGAAGTCAGTAAAAAAAACTGAAAAAGCAGAAAGACATGAAAAATTAGTGACACTGTCTCAAAAGATAGCTAGTGAGCTCACTAGCTTCATTCACAAGCAACTCCCATTTTTTTGTTTTTGAGACGGAGTTTCGCTCTGTTGCCCAGGCTGGAGTACAGTGGCGCGATCTCGGCTCACTGCACCCTCCGCCTCCCAGGTTCAAGCTTGTCTCAGCCTCCCCAGTAGCTAGGACTATAGGTGCATGCCACCATGCCAAGCTAATTTTTGTATTTTTAGTAGAGACAGAGTTTCACCATGTTGGCCAGGATGGTCTTGATCTCTTGACCTTGTGATCCACCCGCCTCGGCCTCCCAAAGTGCTGGGATTACAGGCATAAGCCATCGTGCCCGGCCAGCAACTCCCAATGTTACCATATGAGCAGCTTTGGTACAAGGAGATGTTTCACTATAAATAGCTTTCACTTTAGAAAACACCCACTTTCCCGCACATGACCCAGATGTCTTATGCTGGAACCCGCCTTTTCCTCGTCAGGGGAGGTCCTGGATCCCCCTACCCAGGACCCACCTCGCCTTTCTCGTTGCGGATGAGCCGGTTGAATTCTTTGCCTTCTAAGCACAGGAAGTCATCCCCAGGTGTCAGAATGCCACATTTGGTGGCAATGGCCCGGGCTGTGTTGATGTTGTCACCTGTCACCATTCTGACAGTAATGCCAGCTTGTTTGCATTTGGCAATAGCATCTGGCACCTTCAGAGAGTGAAGAAAGGGGAAAGGTGCAGATGAGGGTGGTGACCCTGGTAAGCTGTCCCTGTACGTCTGTCCCTTTGTGGCAGACAGGAGAGAGGCACCCTAGAAGTGGTGCCATGTGGCATGGGCTAGGTCTGGTCATGTTGATATTGTTAGGTGCCACCTCACTTCTGTCCTACCTACAGCAGTCACATTTGAATTTGCCCTATTGCACCACGAGTTGAAGGGGAAATTTGCTTTGGGAGCCAGGTGTAAAAACTTGCTCTCCACTCACAATCGAGACTCCTTGGCAGGGCATGGATGGCATTTTGCGATTTGGCCACTGCTTTCTTTTCTAGCAGAAGCTTCTGCCACTCTCCACCCACCTGGCCCATGCTCCAACCATATCAGCTCTTTGTAATTTCCCACATGCATGATACCCTCTCATGCCTCTGGGCCTTGACAATTTTATAGTCCATCTGTCTATGCTTCTTAGAAGCAGAGATTTTCAATCCCCTAGTGTCTAGAATAGTTATCAGCACACAGCAGTTACTCAAAAAGAATGTGTTGATTGAAAGGAGGGAGCTAAAGACAAAGTTGGTGTCCTGATTAAATCAATCTCCTGACAATACTTAAGTGTCAAATAATGAGCCCAATAAGCCCTTTGCTTCTGAACACTCAGACAGCATTAACCCTAGGAATGCCACATTCTATCAAACTGGTACTCCACAGCAGTCCTGTGAAGCAGGAAGCACAGAAACATCTATCCCTGTAAGTGAGAAGCAGTTAGGTTACCTGCCTGGGGTCACAACTAGAAAGGGAACTAGTACTCCACTTCCTGAGACTCTCACCTCTGGGCGCACAGGGTCCTCAATGCCCACCACTGCGATACAGGTCAGTTCAGTGAGGATCTCATTCTCATTGTCCCAAGAGGGCTCTGCGTCATTGAAATCCCGGTAAGCTATGCAGATAGTCCGGAGTCCATCACAGGCCATGGGCTCGATGACAGTGCGTATCATATCATCTCTGTCTTTATTCCTGAATGGCACTGCTTCCCCTTTCCGGTCCAGGATTCGATTACACCTGGGGAGGCGCACAGTAAGAACACGGTGTCTCCCTTCCCACTCAATACGTTTCTACAATCATTGACAGACATTTTGGCCACTCTGTATTATTCCTAAAGACATTGCTCCAAGCATGGCCAAACATTTCCTTCGTCCATCACCCAGCGGAGTCCCTCTTTCCAAGGTGGGTGGGCTGTGGATGGAGTAAGGTCTAGGTAGGTAGAGAGTAGGATTCTCCCATGTCATCTATTCTTACCCATAAGAATGCAATGCAAGTCATTTGTGAATCCCCTGCTCTTTTGAACTTCTTGAAGGCAGAGAGACTTTTTCAATCTGAGTATTCAGAATAGTGCTCACTGTGTGGTGGTGGTTTAGGGGGACGTTTCCTATACAAGAATGTGCTGATTAAAAGAAGGTGGCTAAAGCCAAGTTGGGGCACTGGTTAATTCAGCCCTACTGGCCCTATACCTAAGTAGGGTCAACTTTTGATGATCTATGGGTAATCTATTAATAGTCACTTTTTTTTGGTGAGACAGAGTCTCACTCTGTCACCCAGGCTGGAGTGCAGCGGTGCGATCTTGGCTCACTGCACCCTCCGCCTTCTGGGTTCAAGCGATTCTCCTGCCTCAGCCTCCTGAGTAGCTGGGATTACAGCGCGTACCACTATGCCCAGCTAATTTTTGTATTTTTTTTTAGTAGAGACAGGGTTTCACCATGTTGGTCGGGCTGGTTTCGAATTCCTGACCTCATGATCCGCCTGCCTCGGCCTCCCAAAGTGCTGGGATTACAGGCGTGAGCCACTGCGCCTGGTCAAATAGTCACTTTTAAAGTTACATAAATTCCCTGTAATCAGAAATGGGAATGGGAAGGAAAGAGAAGGAAAAGAGAACACAGAACAAACATTTCCAGTACTTGTTATGTACAAGGCATTTTACATACATTGAATCATTTAGTTACAGTGAAGCGGTAGTACTTTTAGGAGCTGAGTACCACTCTCTCTGTTTTCAGATTAGGAAATGGAAACTGAGGATCATCCAGGTCTGAATCCTGGCTGTGCCACTGTCAGCTGTATCACCTTGAGTGAGATACTTAACTTCCTTTTATCTCTGTTTTCTCATCTGTAAAACTGGGATCATCACAGTACCCACCTTCCTGAGCTGTGAGGATTAAATACAACAAGCCACCGTAAGCACTTAAATAACATGCGTGGCTTGAGTAGACGCTTGGATATTAGTTATTATGGCACCACCTGGCTGGAGGGCTCCCTCATCCGCATGGGTTCAGTGTGGGGTGTGCACCCATGCCTTCCTGAGGAGAGGCTCTTGAAGGGAAGCAGAGCGGTCAGGGGTGCTCACTTGCGCAAGATGATCTCAGAGGCGCCCTTGCTGTACATACGGAAGCCACCGCTGGGATTCCTGATGACGGTGCTCATTGACTTGCGCACTGAGTTGAAGGTGTACACCTTGTAGAGCTTCTCCTCGGGCACTTCATTACGCACAGCCTGGTAATCCTGCTTCAGATCTGTGACAAAGCCTAGCAGGGCACACTCGGTCTTGTTTCCCACCTGCCGAGGCAGGCCTCCCTCCTTCTCTGGAGGCTGGGAGAAGAAATATACACAGCACTAGCGAGTAAGATGCCTTGACAAGGCAGAGAACTTAGGGAGGAACGAACTCATTTACAAAGCCTTCACATTATATACCTGGAGCTCATGGGGGAAATAACATTTGTTTTTTGTTTTTTTTTCTTTTCTTTTTTGGAGATGGAGTCTCGCTCTGTTGCCCAGCCTGGAGTGCAGTGGCACAATCTCGGCTCACTGCAACCTCCACCTCCCGGGTTCAAGTGATTCTCCTGCCTCAGCCTCCCGAGTAGCTGGGTCTACAGGTACCTGCCACCATGCCCAACTAATTTTTGTATTTTTAGTAGAGATGGGGTTTCACCATGTTGGTCAGGCTGGTCTCAAACTCCTGACCTCAGGGGATCTGCCCACCTTGACTTCCCAAAGTGTTGGGATTACAGGCGTGAGCCACCGCACCTGGCATCTTTTTTGTTTTTCTTTTTGACATAGCATCTTGCTCTGCTGCCCAGGCTTGACTGCAGTGGTGTGATCTCAGCTCACTGCAGCCTTGACCTCTTAGGCTCAAGTGATCCTCCCACCTCAGCTTCCCGAGTAGCTGGGACTACAGGTGCGCAATCATGCCTGGCTAATTTTGTTTATTTTTGTAGAGATGAGGTCTCACAATATTGCTCAGGCTGGTCTCAAACTCCTGGGCTCAAGCGATCCTCCCACTTTGGCTTCCCAAAGTGCTGGGATTACAGACGTGAGCCACTATGCCCAGCCTGTTTTTTTTCAAGGATAGGCAGAGAGTGGTCAGTAGTAACTGTGATCCTTGTGCCATCCAGGGCTTAGGGATTTTGTAGTTTGCTCTAGTGGTAGTGCTGGTGTCTCGCCTTGTGTGGGTCTTATTCTAATACTCTGTGCTTGTTTCTAGAAAGTGAGTAATTTACTTCTGATAAGCCCAATTCTACTTTGGGATACGTTTTACTTGCCCTCCTTAGAGACATTGCCTTTACATGCTAGTTGGGAGGGTATTTCCTGGCCATAGATTCTTACAGGCCCTTGCCCTGAACCCTCCATTGACTCCCAGGTACTTTTCCATAGTCTCACCCAAACATGTTCACTCCAGAGTGAGAAATGGTGCTCACTCTCACCTGGGATGAGAATTTAGGGATGGCAATTTAGGCAGTGTAAACAATAAGCGGGTTCATTTTAGAGAAAATGGATGTTCCCTTCCAACCAACCACCCATTCTGAGTGTCTAGGCAAAGGAGATGCTTACCAGAATCTTGGAGGTATAAGCACTGTTGATAGAAATGCCATTGACAATGAGGTCCAGGACTTTGGGCAGGAAGACATCAGGGCTTGGGATTTGACGGTAATGGATGCCCCCAATATAAGCTTGTACCACAGTCATTCGGTTCATGGTCAACGTGCCTGTCTTATCAGAGCAGATGGCGGTGGCATTGCCCATGGTCTCACAAGCATCCAAGTGCCGCACCAGGTTATTGTCTTTCATCATTTTCTACAAAGGAGAAAAGACTTGAGGCAGGACTAACTGGACTCTCCTAAATATAGGTCAAAGCCATTTCCTAGCCAACATATCTCCATATTTCATCTTCCAGTCCCACACAAAAATCCAAGATACTGGCTGGGTGCGGTGATTCATGCCTGTAATCTCAACACTTCGGGAGGCTGAGGTGGGCAGATCACCTGAGGTCAGGAGTTCAAGACCAGACTGGCCAACATGGTGAAACCCTGTCTCTACAAAAGATACAAAAAGTAGCTGGGCATCGTGGTGCACACCTGTAATCCCAGCTACTTGGGAGGCTGAGGCACGAGAATCAGTTGAACCTGGGAGGCCGAGGTTGCACCATTGCACTCCAGCCTGGGTGACAGAGTGAGACTCTGTCTTAAAAAAAAAAAAAAATCCAAGATACCATTTTTGTCATTCTCTGAAGGTTCTACAGGGTCATTTCAACATTGATGCATCTGACAGAGATGGTCCTTCCATTAACACCAGGGACTTCTGCTCTTGTGAGGCACCAGCCAAAGTTTACAGATGATAGAATGGCTTATCTTTTCACTAAGGGTTACATGGTACCCTTCCCTCCCATCTCTATCCTAAAGGAAGAGATACGATTGTTCCAGTCTCACCTTCACAGAGTAGGCCAGTGAGATGGTGACAGCCAGAGGCAGCCCCTCTGGCACAGCCACCACCAGTACAGTGACGCCGATGATGAAGAACTTGACAAAGTACTGGATGTAGATGGGAGTACACTCAGGGAGCCATGGTCTGCGATTTATCACAAAGTTGTCAATCACGAAGTATAGAATCAGGATGAAAACTGTGAGAGCAGACATGAGCAGACCTGTCCAGAGAAACAAGTCACATGAACCCAGGCCTGAGGGCATTCCTAGGGCCCTAGCCAGAGATAGAATGGCATCAGTTGTAGCCTTTGTTGCCAATTGTTAAAACCACCATCTCCAGGAAGACTTACTAAAATCCCCGCCCAGTCTCTGTTGCTTATACATTATAGCATAAGGAACAAACACTGGTTTCGTATTTCAAAGACACAGGTTCTATTCTCAGCACTGCACTAACTTGACTTGTGGCTTTGGACAAGTCATTGACCCTCTCTGGGCCTGTTTCCTAGATCAAATTCCTCATTCATAAATCAGGGGGTTGATCTGTTTCCTGAAACAGCATTCTATGATCCTATTCCACACCCACCCTCTCCCTGCGACTCATAATGTCATGACTGTATTTGTCCATTTCCTAGTAGTTTATCAATTTTGACTTCTCCCCTACTAACCTCCGAATGCTGGACAATTCACACCTTGTTTACAGCAATGCCTCTGTGGTGCTAGTGTATCACCTGCATGGCTAACTCTTAGAACAGTGCTTCCCAACCTTTCTCTTGTCATGGCACACATAGAAGATGCCAATAACAGTAAATATTTATGTGGGCACCTACTGTGGGCCAGGCAAGCACTTCACAACAACCCTGTGAAATAGGTTACTATTATCACTCCCTTTTTAAAGATGACGAAATGAAAGTACTGAGAGGTCTTTGGTATGGCCCATTGGTAGAGTGACCAAACCATCCCGAGACTACTGAACAGTTTCCAGGGATGTGGGGTTTTGCTAAAATTGAGAAAATCCCAAGCAAACTGGGACGGTTGGTGACCCTACACATTACAGTACATGGAAGAATCTGCTGAAGGTCAAAACCGACTGGCCTAGGGATTCTGATTGCCATGGGTGCTGCCTGAATGCTTTGAGGGCTGATGGAATCAGTATCTGGGGACAACTGTCCCTAACTGTGGCACAATATTTGGGAAAAGCTCTGCTTTAAATCATTGTCTGGTTTTGGTTTTTGCTTTTCCCAAGGGCCAGATGATTCAGGGGCCTCCAAGCAAGGCTAGAGATGATGATATCAATGAAAGCAAATTCTTTTGTACTTTACTTGATTAGGGCCAGGACTCAGGTGGAGAAGCAAGCCACTGAGGGTGCAAAATTAAGAAGGAACTCACTCTTCAGGTGGTGGAAGGCATCTGACTTGCCTCACCCTATTCCTGGACTGGCCTAACATATAAAATAAAGCAACAAAGGAGACTAGTGGCCAGCCATCAGGTAGCTTGTACTCTCTAAGAAGAACAAGGCAGGGGCCAGGTGCAGTGGCTCACACCTGTAATCCCAGCACTTTGGGAGGCTGAGGCCGGCAGATCACTTGAGGCCATGGGATCACTTGAGGCCAGGGGCAGATCACTCGAGGACAGGAGTTCAAGACTAGCCTGCCCAACATGGCGAAACCCTGTCTTTACTAAAAATTAGCCAGGCATGGTGGTGCATGCCTGTAATCCCAGCTACTCGGGAGACTCACTTGAACCCCTGAGGTGGAGGTTGCAGTGAGCCAAGATTGCATCACTGCATTCCAGCTTGGATGACAGAGTGAGGCTTTCTCACAAACAAACAAATAAGCAAAAACAACAATAAAAAAACAAGGTAAGGATTAGGAGAATAGTACAAGGGTTAGGTGGGGTATATTTAATGTTTCAGACCTGTGTGTTTGATTCTGCCCCTGCAATTCATCTCATCCATGTATAGTTTATATGCAAGAGATTTCACAGCAGTTAAAATTAGCTGGGCACTAGAACGGACACAAAGAGGTTAGGCCAACTCAGTCCAGTAGATCTTTCTGTGAAACATAAGAAGTTCTCTATCTGTGCTGTCCAATATGACAGCCACTGCTAGCACATGTGGCTCGTGACCAACTAAAATGTGCCCCAGCAACTGGATTTTTAACTTTATTTACTTGTAATTAATTTAAATTGCAGCAGTCACATGTGGTGAGCGGCTGCTATGGTGGGCAGCATGGATCCCACCATCCAGTGTGTGCAAACTGAATCAGCGGTGTTGGCATCCTGTGGGGGTTTGTTAGGAATGCAGAATCTCAGGCTCCACACGAGACCCTCTGAACTGAATCAACACCTTAACAAGACCCCCAGGTAAGCTGTACACAGCTGTATAAAGTGCAGAAATGTGCTGATTATGACTGTGGTAAACAGAAAGGTGGAATCACAGAATAAACAGTGGTAAAAGACTATTCTCTGGCAGGGCACGGTGGCTCATGCCTGTAATCCCAGCACTTTGGGAGGCCGAGGTGGGCGGATCACTTGAGGCCAGGAGTTCGAGATCAGCCTGGCCAACATGGTGAAACCCCATCTCTACTAAAAATACAAGAATTAGATGGGCGTGGTGGTGTGTACCTGTAGTCCCCACTACTTGGGTGGCTGAGGCAGGAGAATCGCTTGAACCCAGGAGGTGGAATCTGCAGTGAGTTGAGATGGTGCCACTGCACTTCCAGCCTGGGCAACAGAGAAAGACTCCATCTCAAAAAAAAACCCAAAAAACAAAAAACAAAAAAACTATTCCTTGAGGGATATGTCCACTGAAGTAGCAATCTTCTATTTCTTCTTCCCACTCCCCATTCTCCCCCTCCATTGAAAGAAAGTGGTAAGACAGGAAAATGCAGAGGCAAGTGATGGAGAAGCCACTTTCTCATATGCAGAGTGCATTTAGAGAGGGCCTGTCTAACCACAGCCTTCCTTCTTCCTCCAGTCCTTACTTGGTATTTATTGCTTTGTGCTTGGCCAGATCCTACTACTATGCTAGGGAATTGCCTCTAGCAAGCTGCAGCCTTCTCTATCTTTAAGGAATTTATAACCCAAAACAAGAGACAGGTAAGTAGTTATTAAAATCTTCCTTCTTGATAATGTAAATCTCCCCTACTGTAATATATGCTCTTTACTTCTCATTCATTTGGATTAAGAGATCTCACGGCCATTAACCCTTACACACAGGAAAACATTTCTCTCTGAAAAAGCCTAGGGAGAAACCAAACAGTGGCGGAGATAGGGACACAGCTGCCTAGCCCCAAGTAGCCATTCTGAAGTTTCACCTTCTTTCTGCCAGTCTCAGTTGGTGCAGAAAGAAGGGCATAAAAGTGATGAAGATGCAGGATAACACTGATAACCACAATGAGGCTGTACCCTACTCACCAGCTTTCCCAATCTGAACAGCCAGGCGAGTCAGCTTGCCCTGCAGCACTGACTTCTCCTTTTTAGGCACCTTGACTGCCTTCTTGTCTTTTTCCTCATTGTCGATTCCCTCCTGGCTATTGAGTGGCTGGATTTCCAGGGCCACTCCGTCTTGGGTCTTTGCTAGAGTGTACACACAAATAGGACAGGTGAGCAGGCAAGGTGGTAGCACTGAGTGGCAGGCAGGTGGAAACCAAAAAACCTTCCTGTCTCTTTCCCAGAATATACCTTGGACCTGACATCAGTCCCGACCACTCGCAACCCATGCTAGACATGGAACTTGCCTTCAACACTCTATTAGGGCCTTTGGAATAATATTCTAATGACTTCAGATGAAACTGGGGTGCTTTTAGGGTATGGATTTCTTCTTCAGTGGCAGCTTCCTGGCACTACCTGAGTCCCAAGCCAGATTTATTCCAGCAAGGGGATTAATCATGTCACTAAGCGCTATTAAAACAACCATCCTTCCTGGAACTCAGTGCTTAAAATAGTGAATCTTTACTGCAGAAAGGGGCTGAAGGAGAGGGTTGGTAGATGTTTCTAGAGCACAAGATTGCTCTGTTAAATGGTTTATCTCTCTCTCTCTCTCTCAATTGTCAGGGAAGAAACACATACCCCCAGACCCAGGGTATTTTCCAGCTCCTTCTAGCAGTTGAAGGATAGGAAAAGAAAATTCCCTTTCTTCCCTGCCTAACAAAGGTAGAGAGATACAGAGTGGGACCTAGGGTTAAGTCTTTTGGGGAAGAGGGAAGAAGTTGGTGTGAGGGACCTCCTGTAATAAGAGAAAGCAGGGATAAAGAGAGACATATAAATCCATTTTGCTTTTAAAAGAAGAGTTAAAGAACTAAAATTAAAGAATTATTTCTGTTTAGCTCTGGTTTTCTAATGTGATGACTTTATTTCTAAAGACTGCTGTGATGCGGGTTACAAAGTAAAAACAAATCTCTAGGAGTGTCACAAGAGAGCAGTTCTTGCTGGCTCCCAGCACCACTCCATTTTCACCCCTGCAGGGCTCAGCCCCTTGCTTAGGATACCCTTCCTGAGTAGTCCCTGCTGTCAGACTCACAAACAAGAAGACAGAGATGGAATGTGAACACAGCCACCAAAAGAGAAACACACATCAGATCAGGAGGAAGAAAACAGACTGTGGCAAGAACAAAGAAGAGAGGTGGGGAGAGAGGTACAGAGAAAGGGCTCTCTCCAAGCACCCCTGAGAAGACCAGCAGAGAAGGGATCCAGACCAGAAGAGGACACCGATGAGGAAGCTATCAAGAGGAGGGTGCAGGGACTGCCCACCCCACCTCCCTCCGCCATGAGAACCCTGAAGTCTTCCAATCCAGGAACTGATGACTGTTGGTGTTTAAATCAGGCTGAGGGCAATGAAGCAGAGTTCAGCTCCCTGGGAAGAGCAGATCAATCCTACACACTCCCCAAGAGAAACCTTGACATGACATTCTGTGAGCCAACAGCAGAGGGTGCTGTTGTCCCATCTTAGATTGGGATCAGGACCTTGAGACCACCCCAAAAATCTCTGCACCTTCCTCAGGATGAGGCATCTGAGCCACAGCAGGAGATAACAGATTTATGGAGAGGAAAAGGGAGAAGGCAGATGGCCTGGAAAGGTCTGGTTTGAGCGTGGGCAGGTAGAGATGGTAAATGAGTGGTTGGAGAGGTTACCTTTGTTGCGATTTTCAGGGACTCCTTGCTTTTTACCTGTTTGAACAAGAAAGAAAAAAGTGGGGTCGAAACCCAAAGTGACTATTAAGAGATCCAATTTGTTGGTCCTGCTCAGAGCCCAGAAGGGCGACAGTTAAGTGGTCGGGTTGCAGGGAAGGGACATAAATGTAAAGGAAGCTCACATCTCTGCTTTCATTCATTCTTGCTAGAGGCTCTCATGAATCCTCGGGATAGCCACCAAAACGCTCACATAGGTGAGTGCATACACTCTTGCTCCTGGCCTGAGTCACATTGCTTGGAAAAATAGGGTGGGGATTAGGAAGTGAGAGGTTTGAACTGTTTCTGCCTGATGGCAAAGACTCTGAAAGGTGTCTCCGTGTTACTTCAATAGCACCAGGCAAGCTTCCTCCTTATTCATCTGCAGGCAGCTGCAGAAATGAATTGTTTAGTTCCTGAGGGAATGTGTTTTGTTTCCTTTTCATAAACTGTCCTCCACTAAACAGCTCAAGATGATTCTCCAGCCATGTGGTAGAAACCTTCTCTCCCCTAAGGGAAGAAGGAATGCTTAGGGAAACGGGTAGACTTGGTTTTAGTATCTTTTCCCCTTTCTCCCTCTTATTCTTTCCTTCAGGAATAACTGAGGGGCAAAGACTGAACTAACTGTTCCTATTCTTCTAGCTGTGTGTCTCTTCCACTGAGAGCCCACAGTTTCGGCAGAAATCTATTTTATTCTTCTGGCCAATTTTCTCTTAGTCTTGATGGTTCGTTTAACCCCCCATCTTTGAGGAAGAAAGTTGGGGGAGGAGGAGTACATGGAAGGCATTTGGGGCTACGGCACCTAACCAGTTTATTTAGGGCAGGCTTTATAACTTACCCCTTTACCAGCCACCAATAGACACAAAAATCAAGGCTCAAATTCAACCTGATTTAGGAGCCTAGAGCCAGGATCTGGTTTTCATCAGAGCCCCCTGGAGCCAAGGATTTACATCTTTATCTCAGCAAGGAGTTGGATATCTGCTTTCTTCATCGCAGCAGATTCTTCTAACCATGCTTTCTATCCAGATCTGCTCCCTCGCTTCCTTGTTTGTCCATGGGGATGAGAGGAAAGAGAATCTCAGTCCAGATGCCCCTTACCTTTCTTCTTCTTCTCCCCTTCGTCATCCTCATTGACCCCCAAGAGAGTAAGGATGATTCCAGTCTGAGAGTTGACACCAACAGCCGTCACCACCATCCGGCCAGAACCTTCCATGACATGGGTCCCTACATGGGAAAGGAGAAGATGGGAAGGAATGTTTTTTTTTAATACCTAGACATGATTTGATATGAAACACAAATTTAGAAGAAAAAAATAGTCCTCCCTACCCCATGGATAATGATGTGTTTAGCACAGTAGGAAAAGGTCAAGAGCTGGGCACATTTAAAACAGACCAGACAAACTGGGAGTAAGGAGGAAAATGTGTCTGACCGCTTTAGGGTAAGCCCTCCCTCCTGCCCCCACTCCCACCCCTGCAACCAGCAGAGCCCCTTCAAGGGCCTTATTACACTTGTTTCACGGAAAACTTCATTTAGGCTGCCTGATATCCTTGTATTCCACCCACCAAAATGCTGCTGCCCCAGCTGAATCCCAGGGAAGGAGATGGGACACAGTCAGAAGAGAGAACAGGGTCTGGATCCTGTGGCCTGGGTGTTTGCAGGGAGGTAAATGGGAACTTGGGTAGCCAGGGCCTATACCTGAGAGCAACATGGGGTCTTTGTCCAGGGACTTCTTGACATGGTCGGATTCCCCTGTCAGAGAGCTCTCATCAATCTTCAGATCATTCCCTTGGATCAGGATCCCATCTGCAGGCAGCAGATCACCTAGAGCACAAAGGGGAAGAAGGGACAGTGAAGGAGATAGTAAGAGACTGGCTGAGGGTAGGGACCTCCAACTCCTTCAACCCCATCTCACGGCTGCTCCCGTGGGCCCTATCTGGAGGGCAATGGTCGTGAGTACATGGAGGGTCTTTACAAGACTTCAGCTCTGTACAACCTGGGAGAAGGTTGCTTTCCAGGCATTATAAATTCAAACTCTTATTCATCCCCACACCTTTCCATGGCCTGAATATTACACACTTTTAACCCTGAGACACACAGAGTACAAGTCTGACAATCTCGTGGCAGAGCTTCAGCTACTCCTTTCTGAAATTCCTTCCCACAACCTCTTTAAACTCTAACCTAGAAGTGAATACAGTTTTGGATCTTATCTTTTTGGGTTTTCAGCAATTCCCAGCCCCCTCATACCAAAGGACCTATCCCTTAAATGGGGGTGGTAGTGGGGTAAGCAAAAGAGACACGGAGCTCTCACCGTATTTGACTTGGGCAATATCACCGACCACAATCTCAGCCACAGGGAGCTGGATGAGTTGACCATTTCGGATGATGGAGAACTTTTGCTCCTGTTCAATGCGGTTCTGCAGCCCCCGGAATTGCTTCTCTTTGCTCCAATCATTAAAGGCAGTCACTAACACCACGATGATCACTGAGAAAAGGATGGCTGCCCCCTCAATCCAGCCAGCTTGTGCCTCACTTTCATCTTCTGGGGTACTTGCAACTTGACCACACACTATCCCAGGAAGGGAGAGAAATAGTCACTGCAGGGCTTTTGTTGACAATAAGAAATGGGAGTGGTGCTTCCACAATCCCAAGATAGAAAGTCAGGAAAAGTGAATAATAGCAAACACAACTGTTGGCTGGAAGAGGATATCAGAGGATAGTAGGATTGAGTATCATCTTATCACGAGTGTAACTATTTATGTTAATCCAAAAGAGGTAAATGACTAAATAGTACAAACTATCAAATTTAGGCAAGTCACATGTAAGGTCACACTTATGGTTCCCAACATGGTCAGGCTTTTGCTACTGTTTCCCATAATGTGAGACAATTGGTGGCGGGGGGCACTTTGAGATGCAGGGTTTTGTTGGTTGGATAAGGGTAGAGAATTCCTGGCTGGGGATGTTGGTTCACACCTGTAATCCCAGCACTCTGGGAGGCCAAGGCAGGCAGATCGCTAGACCCCAGAGGTTTGAGACCAACCTGGGCAACATGGTGAGACCTTGTCTCTATGTTATAAAAATTATTAAATAGGCCGGGCAAGTGGGTCACACCTGTAGTCCCAGCACTTGAGGAGGCCAAGGCAGGTGGATCACCTGAGGTCAGGAGTTTGATATCAGTCTGGCCAACATGGTAAGGCCCTGTCTCTACTAAAAATACAAAAATTAGCCAGGCGTGATGGCACACACCTGTAATCCCAGCTACTCAGGAGGCTGAGGCATGAGAATCGCTTGAACCCAGGAGTTTGCAGTGAGCCCAGATCAAGCTGCTGCACCCAGTCTGGGTGACAGAGCAAGAATCCATTAAAAAAATAATAAATAAATAAATAAATAAATAAATAAATAAATAAATAAAATGTCTTAAAAGGGTAGAGGATTCCTGACATTCTGAAAAAAGATTTAATGGAAGAAAGAGGGTGGGGGTGGGGTGGGGAGGAACCCTTGGAATAAGGATGAGTTGGAAGAATAGCTTAGTACTACTGCTGGTTTCCTTTGGAAAGCCCACTCTGGATAATGGGGGGAATGTTTTAAGCTATAACCTGTCAGCCACCAATACTAAGTGCTTTTTGGTGGTGGTGGAAAGCACCCAGATAAGAGTCACGCTGAGTTGTTTAGGACACTCACGTTCATTTTCTTCACCAGCAGGGCGATAAAAGGACAGGACCAGGGAGATGATGGCTGCAATCTCCAGGATGATGAGTGTGACATCTTGAAGGGCTTCCCACACTAATTCTAAGAAGGTTTTGGGCTTTTTGGGGGGGATCACGTTGTGTCCGAACACCTGCCTACGTTTCTCCAGATCTGCAGGGTTCCCAGATAGACCTGAAAAGGAGATAGGAGTGGATGAATGAATGCAAAAAAAAAAAAAAGAAAATGATAAAACGCAGTTTTGAAGTGGCGATGAGTCATGATCACGCCATTACACTTTAGCCTGGGCAACAGAGAGAGACACTGTCTCAAAAATAAATAAAATAAAGAGCCAGGCATGGTGGCTCACGCCTGTAATGCCAGCACTTTGGGAGGCCAAGATGGGTGGATTGCTTACATTTAGGAGTTCAAGACCAGCCTGGGCAAACTTTGTGAAACCCTGTCTCCACAATAAAGACAAATATTAGCCAGGCATGGTGTGGTGCACCTGTAGTCACAGCTACTCAGGAGGCCGAGGTGGGAGGACTGTTCTGACCTCAGGAGTTTGAGGCTGCAGTGAGCAGCAGTGATCATGTCACTGCACTCCAGCCTGGGCAACAAAGTGAGACCTTGTCTCTAAAATAAAATAAATAAAAAAGATCCCCTGCTTCCTGATTTGCTCAAGTATGAGATCCAGTTAGAGACAACCATCCTAATCTACCCAGGACTCAGAGAGGGTGGAACTTTCAGGCTAAAAATGGGCAAAATGAAACTGGTCAGCCACGGGACCACTCACTTATCTTAGTGACAAGTATAATCTGGATAAATTCCTAACCAGACATAACATCTCATCTGCTACTGATTGAGTATGCCCCAGGGTCCAGCTCTGAGAATATAAATATTAAAGTGGTTCTTGGGATTCACATAGAACTTTTATGTCATATGAACAGGTAAATGCTGTGGTGATTTAAATGCAGAGTGAGCTGCCATCCATTGGCTCACACACAAAGGCCAGGAAGAAGAAGCTCCTTGCTCAAGGTCATGCAGGATGGAGGCAGAGCCCACACACGTGTCCTGATTCTAAGATCCAGGAGCTTTAGGGGAGTATCAGAGCAGAGTCTTTGAGACTATAACTTGCGGGCATTCCCTTTAAGCACATGTGCCCCTCCTTTTCTGTCACACACATATACACACCTGTGTGCCTATGTGTGTGCATGCACACACACTCACAGAGGCACAAACACACACCACTGAGAGGTACTCCATTCTACTAAAGACTAAGTAGGTACTAAGGGAAGTACTACTACTCAGATTGAATAAAAAGCGAACAAGAAAGGTGAGGCCACAAAGTTTTCAGATACTACACAGTACTTGATCACCAGCATCCTCCCCACCAACATGTTTGCTTACCTACCTCTGTGTACACACACCACATACCACACATACCATACAGACACATATACACCACAAACCACATACACCACTCACATCACACACCATATGCACAATATACAGACACATACACACCAAACACAAACCACATACACAGTACATACCACACAGATATACGACACACACACACACACACAGACCACGTACCACATACATACCATACCTACTCTCTAGACACCTTCTCAGAAGGACAAGAGATAGGCAGAATTATTCTCAGTGCTTTCCTTATAGTTGGGTCCTTTCACAGGTCCCCAGGTAGGGCTACTCTTGAAGGGAAGAGGGGAAATCCTACCGTGGCGATTAATGCCAGTTGGTATTCATCAAGTTGTTTACATGCTGAAGCAAAGTATTACTGGTTTTGACACTGGAAGTTGTTGGCTGCTGGTTTGAAGGGTTTCCCACAGGCAGGGTGGGGTGGCTTTTGTCTTGAAAAGGTTAGCAGCTGAGGAGGGTCAGAATCAGAGGAAGGGAACTTCAACTGAGCTTCACAGAGAGAACAAGACGAAGTGGATGACGGGGGCTGCAGGGACAAAACAGGCAAAGGACTTGGATGCCAGAGGCCTTCCTCACACTTTAGTCAATGGGAAGGGCTATTCTGTTGCTGAGGAAGGAATGCAGATGTGATATAAGGGCAAATGTCTACTCTTCACTGAAAATCTTCACTGAATAGAACCCAAGAGTGGGCCAGGCATGGTGGCTCATGTCTGTAATCCTCAGCACTCTGGGAGGCCGAGATGGGCGTATCACTTGAGATCAGGAGTTTGAAACCAGCCTGGCCAACATGGTGAAACCTCGTCTCTATTAAAAATACAAAAAAATTAGCCGGGCATGGTGGCGCATGTCTGTAATCCCAACTACTAGGGAGGCTGAGGCAGGAGAATTGTTTAAATCTGGGAGGCAGAGGTTGCAGTGAGCCGAGATCACGCAACTGCACTCCAGCCTGGGCGAGAGAGAGACTCTGTCTCAAAAAACAAACAAACAACAACAACAACAACAAAAACCAAACAAACCCAGGAGTGTTACCTTAAGTGTCAAGAGGAGAGATTTGCGTTAGGACCTGAGGAAGACATCTGAACAGATAAAGATTTTGAAAATGGGAAAACAGGTACCCAAGGGAGTATTATTTGCAGAGCTTGAGATGGCCTCCATTTCCCTATGCTATAAAACAAAAAGCATCAGGAGACATACTCAAGATACTCGTCTGTCTGGGAAGGTACATGTGGGGGGTGGAAGATGAAAGTGAGGGGCAGGGGATGAACTGGCATCCACACCTGTGCAGTCAGGGGTGTGAGGGCCCTCTTTTGAGACCACATTCACTTGCTAGTGCTTAGGAGAGAGACACAGGAGCTGGTTAGGGAAGTGGTGCCTGATGTCTTACCCAGGGTCTCCTGATTCCCAGTGCCCAAGCACATCACCCTGGCCTCCAGCGCAGTGGCACAGCTGAGCCCCGCAGAGCTGTGAGGACTGGCCAAACCTCCAGAAGCAAACTGAGTTGCTCCCCAGAGGCTCCCTGCCCCCACCAGCCTGAGAAGTCAGGTTCCTAGTAGGAGGGACAGCCAGGGCCTGGGAAAGGAGTGTTCTGGGTAGGGCATCTTTAGCCCCAGACAGGCAGAGGCAGACTTGCCAGGGGGCAGGGCCTTGCTGGTCCTTTCTCCCCAGGGACCAGAGATGGCAAGGCTGTGCCAAGTTGGACCTGCTGTGCTGGAAAGCCAGGCTTGCTGAAGGGAAGCAGGAGTGCTGGTAATTTGTTAACCTACCTGGGATGCTTCTCAAAGAAGCAGGATTCACAATGTAAAGGGAGGAGATGCTCTTTCCTCCTTACCATGGTTTAGTAGATGATTATGAGGGCAAACCAAGATACCAGATATTAAAGATCATAAGGCGCACCCCAACAGCCTAATGAAACCCTCCCTCCCAAAAAGAGGGACATACGAGCTGTGGAGAACAGGGTTACCGTCCCTCTCTGCTCTCATGCTAATACCCCGTAATCATCCATGATGCCCAGCCCCCTATCTCCTATATCATGTAGTCGAGAAATCCTACCAGCTTCAAAATATATCTAGTCCAATCACTTTCCATTTTCACTGTTATCATCCTGGTCTAAACCATCCTCTCTCATCTGGATTATAGCAATCGTCTTCCAACCGGTCTCCTTGCTTCCACCCTCGCTCTCCTGTTCTCAGTCTCTTCTCAATGTATCAGCCAGAATGATCTTTTTTAAGATCTAAGGCAGTACGTGCGATTCATCTGCTCAAAACCCTCTGGCTTTTTTTTTTTTTTTTTTTTTTTTTTGAGACGGAGTCTCGCTCTGTCGCCCAGGCTGGAGTGCAGTGGCCAGATCTCAGCTCACTGCAAGCTCCGCCTCCCGGGTTCCCGCCATTCTCCTGCCTCAGCCTCCCAAGTAGCTGGGACCACAGGCGCCGCCACCTCGCCCGGCTAATTTTTTTTTGTGTTTTTAGTAGAGACGGGGTTTCGCCATGTTAGCCAGGATGGTCTCGATCTCCTGACCTTGTGATCCGCCCATCTCGGCCTCCCAAAGTGCTGGGATTACAGGCTTGAGCCACCGCGCCCGGCCAACCCTCTGGCTTTTACTTAGAGTAAAACTAGGCACCAAGGACCTGATGGGCTTCCAGGCCCCTTATGACTCCCCCCCGTCCCCCAGTCCTTATCTCCTACTAGTTTCTCCATGTTCACTGAGATCTGGCCCAGCCAGACTGCCTACTGTTCTCTGAACGCACTAGACATGCGTCTACATCAGGGCCTCTGCACAAGCTGTTCCTTCTGCCCAGATTCCTCTTCGCTGGAGAGGGCTCACTTCCTCACCTCCTTCAGGTCTTTGTACAAATGTCTTCTTTTTAGTGAGGCCTACCCTGACCACTGTATTTACCCAGCACTCTTGATCCCCCTCATCCTGCTCACTCATTTCCCTCCACAGGTCTTCTTACCTAGCATATAATAGGATGCATTCATTTATTGTTTGTTCACCTCCTCCACAAGGGCAGGATTTTTGTCATCGTTCTTCAGGCCTACAGCATTGCCCGGCACATCGTACACATGCAAATTTGTAGAATGAACTGAGTGATAACTAAGATTGCTAACATTTAAGTGATTACTATGTGCCAGATGCCTCACCAGGCACATTCATGCCTTCTCATTCAAGCATCACAAACCCCTACATGGTAGCTACTATTAACCCAATTTGACTTAGAAGCAAACTAAGGCCTGGCAGGGGTATAACTACTTGAGCTTAGTAAGTGGCAGAGTCTATGCCACCCCACAGCGGGCCACTGGATGCCAACCTAGACACAGAGGACACTGGGGCATGGAGGCAGCTGCACTCAGCTGAGGCTTCAATCTAGTGTGACTAACTTGTTCCGGTTTGCCCAGGACTTGCCAGGTTTTAGCACTGAAGTTCCTGCCTCCTGGGAACCCTGCTCAATCCTAGGCAATCAGCGAGGGTTGGCCACCCTACTTCCTTCACCACAGGGCAGGGTTGCATGCTGCTTTCCTCTGTACCTCTAAGCAAGCCAGCGCTGTTCCCGTTGTCTACAATTGGGGTGGATTAGTCCTGTCTTCTTCCTTCCTGGCCTCAGGGATGGTAACACCGCCATCAGGTTCATCAGAGTCCAAACCTATGAATTTTGTACTCAATAAAACGTTTCTTATGGCCTTTTTTGGACCCAAGCAAATGAAATGACCTAACTGCCCTCAAAGTCACTTGCTTGCTTCTTTTTTCACCATTTTCTACTCATCTGTGTGTTCCACCTTAAGTCACCCTGAGCTCGTACAATAGCAACCTTAAGAAGTCAAGTGGCTGTCTCAGTTCCCAGTATGCCCTGCAGCAGGGCGGGGCAGGTCAAGGATCTTAGCTGTAGTAGCCTTGGGAATCCTCTCTGACATGTGGTAAGGCATGGGAAAGCCATGTGGGACTGGGAGATCGGCCAATCCCCAGTTTTGGGCTTTCCATTCCAATTCTTTCTGCCCTAGAGAGTCTTTCAGGCCCTGATCTCAGCAGCTGTAATTTCACACAAATACTTGTCCAGCCCGGGAAAAGGCTCTAAAAGGCCCTGATCTCTGCAGTGGTTTCTCAGATACTCACACAACCTCCTGGAGAGGGGAAGGAAAAATTGGCAGGGAGAGAATGCTGGAAACACAGGAAAAGGGTTTCCCCTAGAAATTCCTCAGTAAACTGAGGGGGAAATCGTGTCCTCAAGAACATGAAAGAGAAAGCCCCACCTAGAGTGGGAGTGCTTCTGGCCCTGTGAACCAGACTGAACACATGAGCTGGGAGAGGCAAACAGAATGTTCAGCTGTGAAGTCATCACCCCCACCCCATGCTGGGGAGTTGCACGGCCCCTGCCCAGGCTGGGTGGGAACATGGAATAAACAGCAGTGGAACATTTGTGTCTGCCATGAGTGTGCAGGACCTAGGGCCTGGGAGGAGAAATGCAGCCCAGCCCTCAGTGGCTTAGCTCCAGCAGGGAAGGGCCAACGACACTGGCAGAGGCACCACTTATCAGAACCAGCTCAGCCCCAGAAAGGGTGGGGCTAGGGTAGACATCAGGAGGGACTTCCCAGCTGTCTGAGTTATGATACCTTGCCAAAGGAGGCAGCAGAATCTTCTCCCACACATATAGTACCAGGGAGAATTTTCTCTGGGTTGATTTGAAGGCAGTCCTCTTTTGGTACTTGAGAAGAACAGCAGCAATAAACCTTTCAAGTCTTTCCTTAAAAACCCTGGATTTGGGCTTCGTTTGGCAGCTCACGCCTGTAATCCCAGAACTTTGGGGGGCCCAGGTGGGAGGAGAGCTTGGGCTCAGGAGTTCAAGACCAGCCTGGGCAACACAGAAAGATTCTGTCTCTACAAATAATAATAAAAAAATAGCTGGACATGATGGCATGCGCCTGTGGTCCCATCTACTTAGGAGGCTGAGGCAGGAGGATTGCCTGAGTCCAGGAGGTTGAGGCTACAGTAAACCATGATTTTGCCACTGCATTCCAGCCTAGGCAACAGAGCAAGACCCTGTCTCAAAAAAAGAAAAAAAAAGTTAAAATTAATTTTAAAAAATCCCCAACAACCCTGGATTTGGGGACTGAGGGGGAGGAGTAGCTTAAAATCAAAATAGGGCCATGCAAGATCTAGCCATCTCTGGCTAATAACCAAATGCCACTCTTCCAAGTATACCACAGTTTCCCTGCTTCAGCATCTCCAGTTTAACACACCCACGGCTTGGAGATTTGCTCCCTATCTGCTAGACTTCTTTAAAGCCATCGATTCAAGGTCACAGGCAGAGGATGATGAACCTGGAGTACAATGCTGCTTTCCTCACTCTGGTCAGCAAAACCCTTCCCAAGGTGGGCCACTTCCTCGGGGCATGCTTCCCTTTATCCCACCCCCTGCTCTTCGCCTTTTTTTGAAAACAGCAGCTGTGGCCCAGGGAAAAAAGGCTCCCTAGACAGCTCTCTGCTTAGCTTTCTGCTCTGCCACTCTGCCATCTTCTGTACTTCATGAATGTGCTTCTGTCGGTGTCATATTCCCACCTTGGAGCTAAATAATAAGAATGAAAGCCCCACTTTCGGTAGATGCAGTATCTGCTTCACCCAACGAGGGAATGCTATTTTTCTTCCCACCAACAGCTAATGGTTCAATGCAAGGCAAGGTTAAAAACCAAACCAGACCCCTCAAAAATGTGCAAGTCTTGCTGCTGAATTGTCAAAGGACCATAAAAGGCTCCAGGAGAGAAAGCAGGAAGGGGAAGCTTCCTGCTTCCAGGTTGGGGAAGCCTTAGCCACTCTCCATCCCTCTGACCCCAGCTGGGCAGCATTAAGCCAGTGAACCAAGAAGCCCAGCTCCAGGCAAGAAGGGCTAAGTAGAAAAGAACTGGCAGAGCCTGGGCTGGGCTAGGAAGAGAGAGCCCACAGCCTTCAAGAGGCCTAATTGAGCCCTAGGCATGAAACTCAAACCAGACAGGGAATTCCCAGGATGCAAAGTGGAGTTCCCTGTGGTGGGGGATGCAAAGAGGAGGACATTTTGGCTTGAGTCTCTCTCACATCTTGAACTAGTTAGTGATAATCCATCTGCCCAAAGTTTGGTACGCAGAGTGGACCACAGAATGTTAATCTCTGAGGCCATGCCCAGATCACTGTTATTAGGGTCACTTATTTGCCATCCTTAGCAGAGTTGGGGCAAGAGATGATGGCTGCAGGGCAGAGGGCACAAAGAAAGAGGAAAAATAGCGGTTATGCTTCTAACCTCAAATGGAGGAGCTCCTAAAAATTGATATTCCTGAATAGACTATAAGCTCTAAAGATAGGGAAGAAAATCTCAAAGAAGCCAGTTGCCCATCTTCCTGTCACATCTGTTCCATCCCATCTTCACTCGCCTAGTCCTCCGCATCCCCCTAACACCACCGTGCTTTAGAGCGGCGGTCTCTAAGTCAGGGGCATGCATCCATCTGTTAGAGTGTGAGGAAAATATCAGACCATTTTGTATTACCTCATCCATTTCTATGTTTGCCTATCTTATTATGTAAATAAAAGTGTTAGATGTATTAATAGTAAGGCAGTAGTTTTGTAGGTGAACATTTACTTGGAATATGTACTCAATTTTTTCCAGATTGACAATACTACCAGAAATTTCAATCTGCCACACTGAGAAAGAGCCCAATCCCAGTATATCTCAGCTTGTGGCAAAATGGACAATTCTTGGTAAAACATGCCACTGCCCTCAGAAGGCAGAGTGACAGGAACACAGTTAAGCCCCAGAGATCTTAAGGTGATAGGAGATGTTCATCTAAATCCTCAAGCTAATAAAACAAAATTGCAATTTGGGCTGGCCGTCTTAAAACACATTTTTTTCCCCTTCTGCCATTTACTCCCCAAGGAATCTCAGCTCCCTAAACCTAGTAACCACCCAGTAATTAAGGAAGGCAAAAATGCTTGCATCTTATGCCAGGAATATTCAGCAGGTGGTAGCAACTGTCATAGAGCGTGGCCATGCTAGAGCTTCCCTGGGTGATCCCTAGATGATACAGGTGTACCATCTCCAGCTTCTAAGCCCCCTCCCATCCCCTGCAATGCCTTCAGCTTAAGTCCCCATACTGTGTTCCCATAGACCCTGCTCTTCCTCATCAAAGCCCTATGGCCAGATTCCTGAAATTGTCTTCATTCATATGCATCTTCTTTTAGCCTATAAGCTCTGTGGAAGGAGGGACTGCACCTGTCTTGTTCACCCTTGTGTCCCTAGCACTTAGCAGTTATTAAGTATTAGATGAATGTTGTTGAGAAAGAATTGGAGTACCTCAATATCTCACTGTCACACCTTCATCTCTGCAGAGGAGAAAAGAAGTAGAAGGGTACAGAAGGAACATAAAACAGAAAGTTCCACCAACAATCTTTTAGATCCAAATTCAACCAAAATAGTCTTCAGCCTTTTGAAAGAAGGCCTACAGTTAATAATTTACTGTTTATTCAAGGCTCCCCTTCTCTCCCATTCTGGTCTGAGCCCAGACCTTGCCTCCAAGGCATGGCCTAACTCTTCCTCAGAAAACACCATTCTTCCTCCTAAAAAGGATAGCATAGCTAAGGACCAATGTGCAAAATTCTATAGGGAAAAAAGAATAGGTATAACCTCTACCTAGGTCAAAGAATCTCTCACCTAGGTAGGACCATCCGTTTTTTCTACACACAAAAGGGGATTGAGACTAAGGAAAATACCTCTTCTTTCTTCCCCTTAAGCCACAGGTCATTTTTATCCCAGATTCACCAAAGGCTTCTTCTACTCACGAGGCCATGAGATTCCACAGGAAAGCACTCAGAAGGTGAAAGGCTATCTTCCAGCCTATACCAACGAAACTGCTCTGTTCTTTGGGGATTGGAAAGATTGGTTGAGGTGGGAATGGAATAGGGAAAGAAGAAGAGAAAATAAAAGGGGGGGAAAAACTGGAATGGGGAACAAAGCAAGCAAATGAAAAGGATTCCATTGTGCAAAATGCTCACATTGTCCCTCCTGATAAACCCAAGGCAACACAGCTTGTCCAGGAGCTCCAGCCTCACCCCCACGTCTTTGCTTTTGTTTATATACAGCCATAAAGACTGAAATCTTTAGTTACCTCGATGTAAACATGTATTCTCCTTTGTGTCTCCCGCCACCCTTTCTTGTTGCCCTAAATTTTCTCCTCTTTTTGGCTCCTGCTGTCAGCCTTATTTCTGGCTGTTGATGAAGGTCATGTAGCTAAACATTTCCAAGCCTTCTTAAGTCTAACCAACTCTTGGCCACGGGGGCAACTCCTCTTACTCTAACTAGCTAATGTATACTCGAGCAACACAAGTATCTAAACATTGGGCTGAGGCAGGGCGCGAGGGCTCATGCCTGTAACCCTAGCACTTTGGGGGGCCAAGGTGGGCAGATCACTTGAGCCCAGGAGTTCAAGACCACCCTGGGCAACATGGAGAGACCCTGTCTCTACAAAAAATACAAAAATTAGCTGGGCGTGGTGGTGGACACCTGTAGTCCCAGCTAACCAGGAGGCTCAGGTGGGAGGACTGCTTTGGCCTATTAGGTGGAGGTTGCAGTGAGCCTGATTTCACCACTGCACTCCAGCCTCAGTGACAGAGCAAGACCCTGTTTCAAAAAATAAAAATAAAATTCAAAACAACAACAAAAAAAACATTGGGTTGGTGGCGGCTCATGCCTGTAATCCCAGCACTTTGGGAGGCTGACACAGAGGTGGCAAAACCCCATCTCTACCAAAAAATACAAAAATTAACCAGGCATGGTGGTGCGCATCTGTGGTCCCAGCTACATGGGAGGCTGAGGCAGGAGGATCAGTTGAGCCCAGGAGGCGGAGGTTGCAGTGAGCTGAGATTGTGCCACTGCACTCCAGCCTGGGTGACAGAGTGAGAATCCGTCCCAAAATCATAATAATAATAATCTCTTTCTCTCTCCCTCTCTCCAGGCTAAAGGGTTTAAATGACCTGTCTAAGGTCTTACTACCAGGTAGAATGGGATGGAATATTTCATGCCCTCTGACTTACACTCCATTAATGCTCTGCTGCTTCTTATGCTAGAGCAGTCACACAGAGAATCTTAGAAGCACAGATAGTGCTGGGACTACAGGCATGAGCTACTGCGACCAGCCGAAAGAGATAATTAAGTCCCACCTGCCTTTAGAATTGTGTAAATCTATGATAATAAAACCACGTTAGTGTCAGAAATGTAATAAACCCCAAGTTCCATAAGTCCCCTTAAAAGCTATAGTTTAAAAAAAAATTCTGTCAGTCTATACTAAAGATGCTATCAGTCCATAGAAAATAAAGGAAATGGGTTATATTCTAGGAATCAATCTCTCTGACCTTCACTTTCACCTTGGTTCTCAACTAGCAGAATTCAAGCACCAGGTAAATTTCTTTATTCTTCTTATTGGTCCACTGGGACCTCCCACAATGACAAAATTATGTTAGGCTGTCAGGCTGTGTGACCTTCCATGAACAGGCTGGCTTTTTATAGCATCAGCGTATTGGGGATCTTTTCTCTGCCTACCCTAACTAAGCAGGTGAGCATTACCCTTGCCTGGGTAGATACTCCTATGTCTTAGCTGTTCTATATCTCCTTTTCTTTTTTTTTTTCCCTACTTTTTAAAATCTCTTTATTCCTCTCATACACTAGGAGGTCACTGTTGGTACTGGGGACTAAAAATTACTAATGGAAAGGTTGCTTTCCAATACTCTGTCTCCCCAGTTCCAGAGCAAGCCCTATGGTAACTCCTACATTAATACAAACTGATGAGGCAGAAGAACTGCTTCAGTCTAGGAGTTCGAGACCAGCCTGGGCAACACAGCAAGACCCCATCTCTTTTTTTTTTTTTTTTTTGAGACGGAGTCTCGCGCTGTCGCCCAGGCTGGAGTGCAGTGGTGCGATCTCGGCTCACTGCAAGCTCCGCCTCCCGGGTTCATGCCATTCTCCTGCCTCAGCCTCCTGAGTAGCTGGGACTACAGGCGCCCACCACCGCGCCCGGCTAATTTTTTGTATTTTTAGTAGAGACGGGGTTTCACTGTGGTCTCGATCTCCTGACCTTGTGATCCACCCACCTCGGCCTCCCAAAGTGCTGGGATTCCAGGCGTGAGCCACCGCGCCCGGCCAGACCCCATCTCTTATAAAGAAAAAAAAAAAGGCCAGATGCGGTGGCTCATGCTTGTAATCCCAGCACTTTGGGAGGCCGAGGTGGGTGGATCACCTGAGGTCAGGAGTTCGAGACCAGCCTGGCCAACATGGTGAAACCCCATCTCTACTAAAAATACAAAAAACTAGCCGGGAGTGGTGGCATGCACCTGTAATCCCAGCTACTTGGGAGTCTGAAGCAGGAGAATCACTTGAACCTGGGAGGCGGAGGTTGCAGTGAGTGAGCCAAGATTGCGCCATTGCACTCCAACTTGGGCAATGAGAGCAAAACTCCTTCTCAAACAAACAAACAAACAAACAAAAAAGAAAAACACCAGGATGCATATTTGTGATCTAAGGAAGCAGTACATGGCAGTAGACAACTGTGCCAGTGGTAGGAGTCCTAGGCTACAGCATGGCCAGGGGCTGTAATGAGGGAAACACTTGCCATTGGAAGGGGCTGAAACCAGGACTGGGAAAGGATCCAAGAGCATTAGCTATGTCTGTAACATTTGATATTCAATGTTGACAGAAAGTAGAATGTATGTTGGCCTTTGGGAATGGACACTCTCTGGGAATCAGAAAGTAAACAGTGGCAGCTCTGGGAAGGGATCTGGAAAATTGGAGGAAAGCCGGAATCCTGTTGTCAGGAGCTCTCTAGGTTCCAGCCTCTTTGGACTCCCGAGTGCCTGTTTGTGAGAGAGACAGCTGACCAAAGGGATCAAAAACAGCATAGGAAGGGAAAAAGAAAGATCCTGTTTAAATTCTGACAGGTGTTTGTAAAGTCTGCATGATCTCAGTGAAGATATAATTAAGAACAGACCCTCAGCAGTCAATATGGCTGTAAAAGTGACCAAATAAAGAAATCTAGCTGGCAAGAAGGAGACAGAGCCCAAAGGGCTATGATTAAGGGCTACCGTTAGAAGGCAGAGACTGAGCCACATGAAAGCAATTAGATATTGCCACCTTACCCGTGGGGTTTTTTTTTTTTTTTTGTGATTAAGAAGTGAGCAAATGAAATGGACGGTGGTTGCAGTTACACATACAGTAACCTCTCCAGATACGACAAAACATTGCACTCCATAGGCACCCATATTCTGGCAAGTATCTACAGACACATGGACTCTGTTTTAATCTGAGAAAACTTATCTATTGAACACCTAATTATAAGTATGAGCACTGCACATATATTATTTAATCTCAGTAACTCTATGGGCTAGGTGTTATCAACTCTTATTTTCAAAGAAGAAACAGACTCAGGGAGGCTGAGTAAACTATGGAGGGCTACTTAGCTAGTAAATGGTGGAACTAGTGTTTGAACTCGAAGCCTGTGAGATAGGAAACCAAATTCTAGAAGTAAAGAAAATAGGTAGGGAACCTTCCTTAGGTTGTAAAGAAAATAAGACATAAACTAGGTATAGATATCTATGTAAAAATCTCTTTCTCTTTTTTCATCCTAAAGAGTCTAGGCTCCAAGTCACTAACTTATAATACAGCACTGGCAAAGGATAATAGCTTCTTAGAATTGGTGAGAAATATGCTGTGGTCTCTGAGGAAGATTGAGAAATAGGAGACCGCATGAGGCTGAAAGCCCCTAATGGAAAAGATCTTTGCTCCATCTCACACTACTCAACCATGAACTGCCAGGCATACAGGGCCAAATAAGTATCTGCTACGGAGATGCTAAAACCAGGCAAAAGTGAAAAAGCAAGTTTCCTTTTGTTCTTTCTACATTTTGATGAGGCAAAATTTCATCACACCATGGCACGCTGGGCAACTGGGCTGGGCCAGGAAAGCCCGAAGCTGGATTTTTCATTATCTTTGAACATTGTCTTATTTTTTAAGAAGAGATTAAGACTGGGCGCAGTGGCTTATACCTGTAATCCCAGCACTTTGGGAGGCCGAGGCGGGCAGATCACCTGAGGTCAGGAGTTTGAGACCAGCCTGCCCAAGATGGTGAAACTCCATCTCTACTAAAAAGACAAAATTAGCCAGGTGTGGTGGCACATGCCTATAATCTCAGCTACTAGGGAGGCTGAGGCAGAATAATTGCTTGAATCCAGGAGGTGGAGGTTGCAGTGAGCCAGGAATGAACCATTGCACTCCAGCCTGCCTGGGCAACAAGAGTGAGACTCCATCTCAAAAAAAAAAAAAAACCCCAAAAAACCAAAAAAACAAACAAACAACAACAACAAAAAGATTAAGAAGAACTACATTAAAAGTGTATCCAGCAGAGTTGAAAAAATCACTTATAATTCTCTGACACAAAACAGTGAGTGATCCAAAGATATGATGGGTACAATTATATACCTTGTGATTTAGCATCCCATTTCCTTCTTTTTCCTTTTTATTTAAAATAAATAGAGGCTGGGCGTGGTAGCTTATGCCTGTAAGCCTCCTCATCCCAACACTTTGGGAGGCCAAGGCAGGCAGATCACCTGAGGTCAGGAGTTCGAGACCAGCCTGACCAATATAGTGAAATCCCATCTCTACTAAAATACAAAAAATTAGCTGGGCGTGGTGGTGCACACCTGTAGTCCCAGCTGCCTGGGAGGCTGAGGCATGAGAATTGCTCGAATCTGGGAGGCAGAGGTTGTAGTTAGCTGAGATCATGCCACTGCACTCCAGCCTGGGTGACACAGCAAGACTCTTGTCTCCAAAAAAAAAAAAAAAAAAAAGAGATGGGGTGTCATTGTGTTGCCCAGGCTGGTCTGGAACTCCTGGGCTCCAGTGATCCTCCCACCTCAGCCTGCCAAAATGCTGGGATTACAGATGTGAGCCACCCACCCTGCTTGGCCTAGCATCCCATTTCTAATGGTATATAATAGAGAAGTGCTCAACTGGGCAGCTGGACTTATTCACTTTTCTATACCCTTCCTTCCTCCATTCGTTAAACTGTAAGATCAGTGTAGGGAAGAATTAAAGTATTTTATAATCAGACATATAGAAGAAGGGACTTGATTATTTACTGACAACAACATTCATATCATAAACATTTTAAAAATAAATGGACACTGACACAGAAAAAGGAGAAAAGAGGCGTCAGGAGCAATGGCTCACTGCGCCTGTAATCCCAACACTTTGGGAGGCCAAGGTGGGAGGATCATTTGAGCCCAGGAGTTTGAGATGAGTCTAGGCAAGATACTGAGACCTCATTTCTACAAAAAAATCAAAAAAGCTAGCTGGGTGTGGTGGCACACGCCTGTGGTCCCAGCTACCCAGGAGGCTGAGGTAGCAGGATGGCTTCAGTCCAGGAGGTTGAGGCTGCAGTGAGCCATGATCACGCCACTGCACTCCAGCCTGGGTAAAAGAGCAAGACCCTGTTTCACACATACACACACACACACACACACAAGAAAGAAAGAAAAGAAAAGAAAAAGAAAGAAAGAAAAGAAAAAGAAAGAAACAAAAGAAGAAGAAAGAGAAAGAAAGAAAAGAAAAAGGAGAAAAGAATAATCTTCAGAGAATAGCAGTTTCTAAACATCATCTCTGTGAAAGATACGGCTCTTCATGGCCTCACCTCCTTTCAGTGCTTCAGAAGCCATACCTTTCCCACCTGACAAAAATATACCAGTTGGGCCTCCAGAAATGTGCCTTCTCTAGAAGCTGGGAAAAGAATATTTTGAAACACTAGCCACCTTCCTCCAACTCCCCACCCCTGATATGGCCTTTACCTTCCACAGGGGAGGTTTTCAGTCTACTGCAGAGATTCTGTACACCTCCATAGTGGACGTTAATCTGGGTCAGAGCATCCCTCGAACGCAGCTCCATGAGCTTCCTCAGTTCCATTACTGTGCAGCCAAAGTCCCCTTCACGGCTCTCGGCCATCGAGTTGGCAGGCAAGACACGGTCTGATGGGTTCGTCATTTTGCTTGTTGTTACCAAGCCCCTCAACCAGAGAAGATGTAGTGTTTCCCTTCAACTGACCAGTGTCTCCTGCCTTCCTGTCTCAACTTCTTCCTACTTCTTGCTTCTCTGGGGGCCCAGTGAGGGAACAGATCGAATGTATCTTGTGCAATAAGCTCCCGAGTAGCTGTCCGAAGTCTAGATCCTTTCTTCTGTATGAAATCTGGCAGCGAGAGGAGGAAGAGGATGGGGGAACTGAGTGGAAGGTGGACTCCGTGTCACGTTGATTGGTGTCCCCAGGTGGTGATGATAGTGGTTGTCCAGGATAGGTAGGTTCCTAGCTTAGACCAACTTGCCCAGATGAAAGTGTAAACAGGATGTGCATGTTACCATGGCAGCAACCTTAGCAACAACCAGCAACTGTAGTGGTAGAGAGGCATCAGGAGGAGGAAAAGGAGAGCTTCCTGGATACTGATGACAACTGGATCTCTGCAATAAAGGTTCAAAGATAGACAAAAAGAAACCATTAGAGCAGCCATGAGTATCCAGCATCTGCAAGGGCAAGAGGTACCCAGTCTAAGCACAAGGGTTTAAGTGACAGTTGAGGTCTGAGCTAAACTGATAGCTGAGGCCTGAGCTTAGGGAGCTGACTCAGGAGAAGCCCGTTCCTCCCTGGGAGGCCCCCGCAGACTGCAAACCCCAATGTAGAGGAGTAATTTCAATATACCCTAGTCTTTACATCTCACCTCTCCCAACCAAGCAACATAAAACCCACAGCTTCAGAAACTTGGAAATAAATGGTTACAACCTCTAATGGCTCTAGTGTTTTCCCTGTCTATTTGAGGGACCTGTGACAGGATACTTTAGTCTGACATTATCTATAAAAGATGAGAAGAGGTCAGAAAAAGGAGTTCAGATCTAAGTGATCTGAATGGTTGCCTGTCAGTCGGCCTACCTTTCCCACACCCCACACTCTTCCCACTCCCAACACACACATTTACACACAAGGAAGACAACCTGATAGAAGATGTCAAAATCCTCCAAAGCCCCTTAGAGTACTCAGCTTCCAGGTGTATGGAAATTCTGTAGCCTGTTGCAGGTGTCAACCTGGCAGGCACCAAGTTTTGGTCTTGAGGCTAAGCTCCACCCTACTCCAATAGGCTTTTGGGGAGAAGAGGAGAGTAAAATGCTTTGTCAGTTGGCGATACAGGGTGAACTTTTTTTTTTTTTTTTTTTTTTTTTGTAAGGGGGACAGAAGGACCTCTGAGGAGGAAAGATAGGGAGTTTGAAGCCTGAGCATTAAAGTTTCTCTGGAGTGGGAGCGATAAGACACCTCTCAATTCAGATAGAGGACAGGGCCACAGCAAGGTCAGCAGGGAAGACAAGCTAGCCTGTGAGTAAGCACCAGAGTCTCACTCATCTCAATAAAGGCACCAGAGAGAGGCCAGCATTTCTCCCCTTAGAAAGATGCATTACCTCTCATGCATGCTAACTAGGGGGTGTGGTGGAGCTATGTGTAGGTGAGGATACAGAGGGCTGAAGGTGGGAAGAGAACTTATCCTGAGGCCCCTTCTCAGTTTTAAAGTGGGGCCGCTGTGTGTCATAACACTGACAGGTGTCACTGCCACACATCAGCCTTTCAAATGTGAAGGGGCTCTTAGCACAGCACCAGAACATGGGACCTCAGCCCCAGTTACATAGTCCCCACTGATGACTTCAGTTACCAGGGGGTGGCAAGGAGCTCTGGCCAACCTCTCTGTAATAAATAGATGCCACCCTTACTTCTAGAAGGTGAACAAAGAAGCACAAGAACTATCAGATAAGGGACTTGATTCTTTTATCAGTGATCTCCTCCAAAGTCACATGTAGCCAAAGTCTTTGCCAATTCCTGACAATCTTCTTCCCAGAAGCTTCCACAGGGATGCAGGTTGATTTATACTCCTCCCTCTCCCAATTTGCCCCTTGCCTCCTCTTCCTCCCATAGATTTTTAGCACTACTCTTGACTCACAAAGAGTTAAGAAAGCAGGGTTCTATTTGTTTTAAAATATCATAACCCCTTCTTATCTGGGAAATAAGAAGATCCACAAAGAACCTGAGGCAATATGTCAAACTCCCTTCATTCAGACTGGTGTAGGAACAGGCAGGACCACAGAGTTTTCACCCCAGTTCAGCTTCTCCAAGCCTGGAAGAAATGGGAAGAGCTCTAGCAGCAAGAAACCCATCTTGACCCTCAAGTAGAACTCTTTCACCTTTCAAGAGGATGTTGGGAACAATGCTGATAGTGTTGAACTAGGAATCAGAGGATTTTACCTTTTCTGTCTTCACCCACTACAATGTTTGCTCCAGGAAGATAGGGATGTTACTTAGCCTTTTCAGGACTCGGTTCCTTCCACCTTTAGTTGGGTAGAAAATGGGCCCTGTCTTTTCGCACCACCCTAAGAAAGTGATAAAGGAATGGAATTATAGAAATAGTCCTTGGAAATCTTAGATGAAAGCTGTCCAGTGTGCAGAATAGGACACTTAAGTGATGGGAGAAAGCCTAATTTGATCTTAATGAACTTTTGTTATCAAGCCCTTTAAGTAGAAGAAAAATAAGCTCCATGTGCCCTTCCATCTTTCCTTGCCAGGGAACCCCCCACTGCACAAAAAGAATGGAATATTCTAGGGCAGCTTCATTAACAAAAACCATTAGCTAGGTTATAACCATTAGCAGTAACCACGAGCATATAGGTTCTTGAGTCTCCTGAGAATTAGAAAAGACAGTCTGAGTCAGAATTCCTTCCTTATTTTTTCTGAGAAAGAGTCTCACTCTGTCACCCAGGCTGGAATGCAGTGGCACGATCTTGGCTCACTGCAATTTCCACCTCCCAGGTTCAAGTGATTCTCCTGCCTCAGCTTCCTGAGTAACTGGGATTACAGGCACCCACCACCATGCCCAGCTCATTTTTTGTGCTTTTTTGTTTGTTTTTGAGATGGAGTCTTGCTCTGTTGCCAGGATGGAGTGCAGTGACGTGATCTCAGCTCATTGCAACCTCCACCTCCTGGGTTCAAGTGATTCTCCTGCCTCAGCCTCCCAAGTAGCTGGGACTACAGTTGCATGCCACCATGCCCAGCTAATTTTTGTATTTTAGTAGAGATGGCGTTTCACCATGTTGGCCAGGATGGTCTCGATCTCTTGACCTTGTGATCCACCTGCCTCAGCCTCCTAAAGTGCTGGGATTACAGGGGTGAGCCACTGCGCCCAGCCAATTTTTTGTATTTTTAGTAGAGATGGGGATTCACTCTGTTGGCCAGGCGGGTCTGGAATTCCTGACCTCAAGTGATCTTCCTACCTCAGCCTCCCAAAGTGCTAGAATTACAGACATGAGCTACCACACCTGGCAGAATTCCTTCCTTACTTTGAACCTCTTTTCAGAGTACCAAAGAGGAGAGATTCTTCCACTTCCACAGGCAACTGATGGAAAAGGTTATGTAAGATTAGAACACATGGGGCTGAAGAACACATGTGGAAAAGAATGAAAAGGTTTGTTTGCCTCAGGCTGATCTAGAGAAACACACAGTAGGTCAAGCACTAAGCTGCTGGCACAAAGTCCAAAGGGCAGTGCAGAGTTGGAGCCCGAGGTTTAAGGTGGGATCTCTATAATATTAGGAAGAATATCATGATGTCCGCACTTCTGAGTTTTGAGCTCTCTGGAGTATGAGCTCTCTGCAGCTGCTGAGCTTGCCTGGCCCCTAATCTGCCAAAGAATAATCTGAAGGTGCTCACACCATCTCAGCATCAAATGCGCTGCTCAGACACCTGGAAGGTACTACCTCTTGTCAGGTAAGGGTTAGTCATTCGGCTTGGGGCGTTCTGAGTAAGGTATGTGCTCCCTCCTCTTTTCTAGTATTTTGCAAGCCTAAGAGATGATAGGATAGAAGAGCGAACTCTCTCATCTCTTCCTCCTAGGGCAAGAAATTACAATGCTTTACATGATCATTAAGACAACATTTTACTTTTTTCCTCCTAAAGTCCTAGAACATCTGTTCTATAATTTGTAGATGACATGTGAAAGCATTGGTCATATCAATTCTAGCTAGGACAGCTGTGACCCTCACCTTACAAATGAAGATACAAAGGTCCAGGGAGATAAAAAAGTGGTTTGGTCTTAACAACTCAGTGGTCTTGACTGCCTGGTGCTCTTTTTGTTACACTTTACTCCTTTCTCTTGAGCCTAAACCTCCTCATTTTCTGGCAAACTTCTAAGAGGCCCTCTAAAAGGCAGGCATCTGCCAGGTGCAGTGGCTCCTGCCTGTAATCCCAGCACTTTGGAAGGCTGAGGTGGGAGAATCACTTGAACTCAGGAGTTCGAGACCAGCCTAGATAACATGGTGAAACCCTGTCTCTACAAAAAATACAAAAAGTAGCTGGGCATGATGGTGCACGCCTGTGGTCTTAGCAAGTTGGGAGGCTGAGGTGGGAGGGTCATTTGAGCCCAGGAGGTGGAAGTTGCAGTGTGCAGTGAGCTGTATTCATATCACTTAATTTCAGCCTGGGCAAACCGAGTGGGACCCTGACTTCCAAAAAAAAAAAAAAAAAAAAAAAAGCCTCTAGAAATGAGGAGCTGCCAGAGACAAGAACCTTATGTTCTAAGTCACCAAACTGTAAACACTAATCAGACACACTTTCCTCCAATTTTGTCCAAGGAATCTTTCACTCTTAGCTTTCCCAGGGTGCTAAAGAAGAAATACATCCCCAAACTATGAGGAAAAAGAATGACACCTCGTATAGGTTATAGAGTGGGTATATTTGAAAATATGAAAGGAACTCACCCCGAGTCTCCCCGCTACTAAATGCTCCTATCGAATGTGATATGATGCATAAAAATGGGAGAAAAGAAACAGGAGGGGCCAGGGGCTAGGGCTTCAGGCTGCCGCAGCACTGCAGATAGACCTGCCTGGAATAACAAGAGGCTCTGGTCCACTCTGGCCTCTGGGCTACAGGCTGGGTCTGTTCAGAGGAGCAGACACTTCCCTGCCCTGCCCTACTCTGTCCTCCCCAGTGGGCTGAGAGCCTCTATTCAGGAGCAAGCTGGTAGCACTTGGAGACACTCTGGCAGGGGTGCCAGCATCCCTGCCAGGCATGACTTTAGGGGTGAGGAAGGGCAGACCTCTGGAGAGGGGAAGCAGCCTGGTCCCACTTTAGAATGCACCCAACTACAATATAAAACCTGCTTCAGGGCCGGGTGCGGTGGCTCATGCCTATAATCTCAGCACTTTGGCAGGCTGAGGCAGTTGGAGCAACTGAGATCAGGAGTTTGAGAGTAGCCTGGCCAACAAGGAGAAACGCTGTCTCTACTAAAAATAGAAAAAATCAGCTGGGTGTGGTGGTGAATGCCTATAATCCCAACTACTTGGGAGGCTGAGACAGGATAATCCCTTGAACCTGGGAGGCGGAGGTTACATTGAGCCAAGATTGTGCCACTGCATTCCAGCCTGGGCGACAGCGAGACTCTGCTTCAGAAAACACACACACACACACACACACACACACACACACACGCTTTAGGAGCCCCTCAGAAAATCTGTAGTCTTTTTTTCTGACTTAGAATCAGTGTCCCTCATTCCAAGTGAGGCTCTACTTCTCCCTATACTCAGGAACAGGGATGTGGGATTGGAGAGGTTGGAAGGGAGGGAAAAAAGATTTGTTGAGCACCTTCCATGTGCTAGGGGCCATCCTAGGGACTTGATATGAAAATGAGAAATTATATATATACCCCTATGTATTAGGTAGTGCCTGGTATAGTGGCTGGTCCACACACTGTAGCTATTATCAGTCTTACATATACTGTTTCACTGAATTCTCACCAACAACCCTATAAGAAGGACCTCTCATCTTATAGCAGGGAAATATAGATTCAGAGAGCCAGGATTTGTGCCCTAATCTGAATCCAAAGCCACCTTGCCTCAAGTACGAGAACAATGATATAAAAAAATGGAAACAAAGCTATGAACTTACTTCCTAAACCTTGAAAAGAAGGCTCACATAAACCCATCTGTCCCTTGTTCCTGACACCTAAAAGGCTCTGAAATAGGTCAGGGAAATATCTACCTCTTGTGAACTTTATGGGAAGGCATAAAGATAGACCCAAAGCTTTTTGGGAGCAGATACCCTCTGCTCCCCTTTTTCTTCCCCTCCCCTCACTCCACCCCCACCCCAAGCCAGAGAGCACTGGGCTCTAGATTGCTGTGAGTCCAAGCATATCCAATTCCCGCCTGGAGAGCCCAGCAGTGGGGATGAGGGCTTCCTCCACTCAGTCATCTCATGCCCTTGGCCTTGCTCCCCATGGTGATCTGGGAGAAGCACAGAGGGAGATCCTGCTCTGCGTTCTCTGTCTTTTTTCCAGCAGGGCTGTTTCCTGTGTACCACCTGGGAGGGTTTAAGCTCTACTCCTCTCTGGCACTCTGACACTTCCAAAAGGACCGTGCCCTATCAAGAAAGCTGGCAAGAACCTGACTACGGTAGGCTGCCTAGCCTAAAACATCCCTGGCTAGCCCTTCTCTCCAGAGGTGTGAGTCTCGGGCAGAGGCTGTTCTGCCCGCCTCCTCATCACAGGCTCCTTATTTCCATGACCCAGATTCTAGTTCACCCTGGCCACTTCCCATCCCTCAGATCTGACAGCCATCCTCATCACAATCCTGGGTTCTTCCTTCCCTCCCCAAGTCTGCCCTGCCCTAATTGCTCCTTAAATGCCAACTGGTTTGCAGAAGCAGACCAGAGCACATGCCCTCCTTCAGCCTACTGAAGCCCTTTGGAGGCATGGGAACAAGGTCAGAGGCAGCATGTGTTGGCTAAAGTTCAGGTGGTGGGTGGCACTACTTGTCATCATCATCCAACAGCCACATCCAACCCAGGAAGCCAGGTGAGGGCGGGTACACCAAGCCAGGCCTCTGGCCTCACCATGGGATAGTATACCATGGCCTGGTCAGGGAATCTGATGCTAATTTTCAGCTAACCCCTAGAACTTAGCCTCCTGGGGGTGGGGTACTCCCATCCTGAAGTTCTGGGTTCTGGTTCATGTCTCCTTTGCTCTTCCCTCTCCCTCCTCTAGTCCTTCCAGGTTGCTGATCTCTGCTTCCAGTCATCTCAGGACAGCCCCCTTTCCCAGACACCCAAGGAAAGCCCACATCCTTTTAGTCTTTGAGAAAACAGATTTGAGAGGATGTCATTCGCAGGTTCAGTTCTCTCCTTCTGAAGATAGAACACCACTTCCTGGTTAGGATGTGGTATCCATGGACCTCCCTCACTTACTTTCCCCTCTCCAAGTCTGCTACTCTGACAGCACCTTCTTCAATTCCACCGCAAAAACGTAGTGCTAAAGTCAAAGCATCTATCCGGAGAAAAAGTGTCACTCCTAGCCCCTGGGTCTCAGGAATCCAGAATTCATCCCTCCTCCCCAGAACCACCTGGTACTTTTTGGTCAAACTACATCTGTGCATGCTGTGGACCCAGTCATCTAGTCCTGGCTACATCTTCCAAAGAAATTCTCGTCCAGGGCCTGGAGGGGGCATGTGCAAGGATGTTCACTGGAGCATTATCTATGGCGATCTGAGATCCAAAAAATAAAAACACTTCTCAGTCTTGGAGTGGCTGTGTTGTCTAGGATATGCCGTGTAGTGACAATGGTGGCAAAACTTACCAGTTCTGGCCAGATGCCTTCAGAAGGCAGGGAGAAGTTAGGATCCACAGATAGCAAAAGCTTTCTCCAAACAGCGATACCAAGAATGGACCCAAGGTTGACAGCCTGATCCTGATCACCTGGTCTGCTAAGATCCAACCCATGTCACAGGCTCTAAGAACCACCAAGATGAAGACAGAAGGCTCCAGGGCATGGGCAGGGAAACAGTGTGGTGGGAGGAAGCAGGAATGTGCCTGGGAGGGTACTGCTGTCCCCCTGACCCCTGTCCACTGGCTCCATCTTGAAATGGCATCAATATTATCAAGAAGAGGCCAGTGGCTCATGCCTGTAATCCCAGCACTTTGGGAGGCCGAGGTGGGCAGATCACCTGAGGTTAGGAGTTTGAGACCAGCATGGCCAACATGGCGAAACTCCATCTCTACTAAAAATACAAAAATTCCATCCTGGCTAACATGGTGAAACCCCATCTCTACTAAAAATACAAAAGATTAGCCAGGTGTGGTGGCACATGCCTGTAGTCCCAGCTACTCAGGAGGCTGAGGCAACAGAGTTGCTTGAACCCGGGAGGTGGAGACTGCAGTGAGCCAAGACCGCACCATTGCACTCCAGCCTGGACAGAGTGAGACCCCATCTCAAAAAAAAAGAAAAAAGAAAAAAAAATTAGCCAGGTGTGGTGTTACATGCCTGTGATCCCAGCTGCACGGAAGACTGAGGCAGGAGAATCGCTTGAACCTGGGAGGCAGGGGTTGCAGCGAGCTGAGATCGCACCACTGCACTCCAGTCTGGGTAACAGAGTGAAACTCCATCTCAAAAAAAAATTTATCAAGACGAAGAAGGGCAGTCCCTCAGGCCCAGAGCCTTGGAAAAGCCAACCCCTTTCAAATTGTGTGAGTCACACTGGCCTGGGTCACCTCTGTGTCCTCCAATGACTCAGAGGGTGTATGGGGTGGAGGTAGGGGTGTTCACAGCAAGCTAGAGCTCAAAAAAATGTAGAGGATGAAACAGCAGCACTCACCATTTCCTTCAGTTGTTTAAGGAGGACAAGAGCCACCTTCAGGTGGAAGTGACAACGCCATCTGGAAGGTCTGTTGTTTAACAAAAGGGGTACTGGCAGCCTCTCCTGACCCCGTTCACTCAGGATAAGAGTTAGCAAGGATAACTGCTTCTCACTCCTCAGAGCTGCGGCAGGAAGCTTCTAGGCCACAGACAGGACGCAGCCCTCCGGCAGCAGCATTCAAGTATTTCGTATATGTACTCCCTTGGACTACATAGACTGTCTGTCTTGGGGCTGCTGTGGCTTTCCATATTCTGGTTTCAAGGGAACAAAGGGGCTTTTTAGCAGCTGGATCGGATCCTAGGTTATTTTTAGAAACGAATTTCAGCAGAATCATGTTATGCTCATGGAGAGGGGTCATCTCCCTGGGCTACTGGGTCGGGACCTGGTTGTTCCCAGGCTTCAGGTTCTGGTGGAGCCCTCAGGACAAGGGGGAAGAAGCTGCCTGGCCACAGACTGAGGAGGCCACATCTCATCCACCAAAAGGGAGCACCAGGGGCAGCTGCTCTGCCCCCAGGCATTCAGCAGGAGAGGATGCAAAACAACATTCCTGTGGCCCAGACACTAGTCAGCATGTCCCATACTGGTCATCAGGCCTGGCTGCTCCCATTTCCTTTCTCTCCTCTGACAGTCTCACCTGTACAGAGTACAGAGAACCTCCCATCCCCACTTTACCTATTCCAGCCTTCTCTGGGCCGGTTTCCTGGAAGTCACAGGCACAGCGAGGGCTCCATGCTGAAAAGACAGTGCTTATTTAAAAAGGGGGCCAGGAACGATCCCTAATAACCTGCCACCCCTCTGCGCCTGTTTTACTCTTTCTTGTTCACACATTGCACAGACAGGATTCCTTCAGTCAGCCTCGGGCTTTGGAAAGTGGACTGATCATGCTTTCTTGCACTTGAGTAATGCTTTCGAGCCGTGGTTCTCAAACTCAGAGTGAGCACAAGGATCTCCTGGAGAACTGGGGCAAACCTGTTGGCCCCCTCCCTGCCAACTCCTGAGTTTCTGGTGCAGAAGAACGGAGATGAGACCTGGGAAGGTGCATTCCTAACAAGTTCCTTAACAGGGTGAGCGGTTGCTTCTGGTCTGGGGACCACACTTTGAAAATGCTGCAAGGTTCCAAAGCATTTCCATGAACCCCTTCAGCTCCAGGCTGACATGGGAAGGCACCGGAAGGTCTTGCCATGTATCTCCTTCGCTCTTCCCTCTCCCTCCGCTAGTCCTTCCGGGTTGCTAATCTCTGCTTCCATTCATCTCCAGACAGCCCCCTTTCCCAGATAGAGCCCCGAAAAAGCCCACTTTTTTCAGTCTTTGAGAAAACAGACTTGAAAGGATGTCACTCAACAGGCTACAACAGAAGCCAAAGTCTATTTGAAAAGTTAAAACAAGCCACCTCGTGAGGTTCAGAGAGACACCCAGGCCCCTTTCAGGTTCCAGTGGAGCAAATGCCCTCCCAGCCCTGTCTTCTATCTCCACAGGAGATGAGCTATGCTGGGGCCCATACACAGGTGAGGGGAAAACGAAGACAAAAGACACTGGCTGCTCACTTTGGCTCCCAAAACATTACTGCCCCGGTCGCCTCTGGAACCCAGGGTGCCTTTCCCCTGCCCACGGTTCCACAAGAAGTGCCAGACCCACCGCCTCCATAACACCTCTCAGGGAGTACCTGCCTGCTGCTCCGAGGCCAGGCCGGCCAGCAGCAGCTGCTGGTTTCCAGGCCAGTTGACAGGCTGTTATAAACAGTCGCTTTAGGTTGCTATGGCAAAGCGAGTGTGCAGCCCAGAGACGGCAAAGCTATTTATGTGCCTGTAATGGCAGAGTGGTCTGTTTTTTATTATTTTACTTTTAAAGTTTTCCTTTCCCAACCCCCTAAATCAGCTTAAAAAAAAAAAGAGCCACCACAACTTTCTCAGGAACAAAAAGAGGATAGCCAGAAAATAGAGCCTATGACTTGAGCCAGGAAGGGGAAGATGGAAGCAAGGAGTATGGGAGAGCTCCCTTCCAAAAGGGAATGTGTGGCCTCTGGCCACACAGGCCTCTAATCACTTAGGAACCAAAGCCCTGCCTCTGGCTCAGCTCCTCAAGGAGAAATGCTAAACCCCAGGGTCTTCTCACCTCACTGCACTTATATTACTGAGAAGAGACAAAGCCACTTGGTCTTCTTGCTCTAACAGCAGCACTCCTCCATTCCCCCAGCCCCCACCAGCTGCCAGTATCAAGGGAGGAAGATGCGGAGGATTCACCAGGGGTGGTGGGAGGAGAGCTTCGAAGCCCCCACCCCTCCCCCCAGGCAAGGAGCCTGCTCACTCTAGCTGGAGGGTTGCAGGGAACCACCTCTAAAGGTGCCTCTGAGGAGACACATGTTTCCTCCACTTCTACAGAGAACTTTCATCCAATCCTTTCTCCTTAGCTTTGGGGTGAAGGGTTACTTCTGCACAGAAAGACTCAAGATTTTAGTCAAGGTGGTGAGGACCCTTAGCACCACAGAGTTGGAGTCAGCATGCGAGGTTCAGATGCTGATGGATGAGTAACAGTGCGGCTGATTCCTTCCTAGACACATATGTCTCAGGCACCAGAGACATGGGAAAGGTTTTTGGCCGAGGAGTGTTAAGGAGTGATCAGAGGTCAGTCTGCATCTATTGGATGGAAGCACTATGGCCCTCTGCCTTGACTCCCTCAACCAAAACTAAAATAGCAAGGAAGAAAAGAAATAACGGCCATAGATGGTTCAAGATGGGCAGGAGAGGCAGGCACAGTGGCTCACGCCTATAACCCCAGCTCTTTGGGAGGCTGAGGAGGGAGGATTGCTTGAACTCAGGAGTTTGAGTTCAGCCTTGGCAACACAGCGAGACCTATTTTTTAAAATCTAAACAAAATAAAGAAAAAAAATGAAGGTCAAGAAAGTGGGAGTGACAAGTCCATGTGGTAATTAATCACAGGCATGCACACACTCACACACAACTGAGCTGAAAGAGTGAACTGACTAATAAATATGCTATAGGTTGTCGATCACTAAACAGCATGTGAGTAAGAGAAAGAGTCACCTTTCAGAAACAGCTAGTTGGAATATAAAGATGCTGCAGGAATTTATCAATCCCTTTTCTCCACCTTATTCCAGCTTCTTTTGAATGGGTATACACTTATTAGGAGATTAAAAACCTCTTACTGCTGACAGACATATTAACCAGATAAAAATAAAGTTAGGGCAGTGTTAAAAAGAACGAATAGAATAGACTGTTCCATTTCCTCCCATCTCATAAGATAACTGAATGTCTCCCAGATGCCACCATGGCTCAGAAAGGATATAGATGAGAACACTCCCCACGGGGAGGAGAGAGGGCAGGAGAAGGGGGAAGACACTGATGCTCCCATCAGGGAAGCATCCTTCTGGTGCCCCAGGAGAGGTCAAAGTCCTAACTGACAGCCCTGGTTAGCTCATAAGCTCTTGTTGGAGAAATCAGAACTTGGGATAAAAATCAGTCTTGGCAGCACCTTGAGGTCAAAAGAGCAGAGCAGGCACTATTTCTAAACCTGTCAAACCAACTATCATCAGCATCCTAGTTCCTATAGGGTAGTGAGGAAAGGGTCCAGAGATAAAAAAGATATAGTCCTGGACTGTTGGGTATAGGCTGATGGAAAGGCACTAACCAGGAATTAAGGTTCCAGATAAGCTGTGCTTCTCTTCCTAGGCTTAAGAGTATGAACTTGGCTGGGCACG
Organism: Papio anubis; assembly: GCF_008728515.1. NCBI lineage: Eukaryota > Metazoa > Chordata > Mammalia > Primates > Cercopithecidae > Papio > Papio anubis. Next base: position 158,027,864 of record NC_044976.1, read on the forward strand.
GTGGCTCACACCTGTAATCTCAGCACTGTGGGAGGCCAAGGCGGGTGGATCACCTGAGGTCAGGAGTTAGAGACTAGCCTGGCCAACATGGCAAAACCCCATCTCTACCAAAAATACAAAAATTAGCCAGGTGTGGTGGCACATGCCTGTATTCCCAGCTACCTGGGAGGCTGAGGCAGGAGAATCACTTGAATCAGGGAGATGGAGGTTGCAGTGAGCTGAGATTGTGCCACTGCACTCCAGCCTGGGTGACAGAGTGAGATTCAATTTCAAAAAAAAAAAATTAAAAAATAAGAAAGAGCATGAACTCAAGCAGAGTGGCCATTACTTGGGAAGCCATAAAAAGACAAAGAGAGATGCAGACATGTTTCAGTGTCCCAAGGTAGAGTGAGCTTCCAAAACTCATGGACTAGAAAGAACATCTATTCAAAGGGCTCACATCCACAGTGATGGACACAGGGCTCATTGTTGAAAGAGACAAAGGGCAGGCAAATAGGTGACTCAGCCCCAGCTGGTCATTGTTGATGGAAGTCTCTCAGGGGAGAGAAAGTGGAGCGTATTGTGTATTTTTCTTACAAGTGAGCAGAAAGGTTGTGTCATCACCTCTTTATCCCAACCTCAGCTCCAGAGCCTGGCCTAACCTGTGTAATTAATGACTGAGCCACCTCTCTCTGTTCCATCCAGCGTGCTTCCGTTTCCAAGGGAAGGGAAAGCATGAAAGTCCCAGAAAGGGGCCGGGCATGGTGACTCACGCCTGTAAGCCCAGCGCTTTGGGAGGCTGAGGCAGGCAGATCACCTGAGGTCAGGAGTTCGAGACTAGCCTGACCAATATGGAGAAACCCCGTCTGTACAAAATATAAAAAAATTGGCCGCGTGCAGTGGCTCACGCCTGGAATCCCAGCACTCTGGGAGGCAGAGGCAGGCAGATCACGAGGTCAGGAGATCAAGACTACCCTGACTAACACGGTGAAACCCCGTCTCTACTAAAAATACAAAAAATTAGCCGTGCGTGGTGGCAGGCGCCTGTAGTCCCAGCTACTCGGGAGGCTGAGGCAGGAGAATGGCATGAACCCAGGAGGCAGAGCTTGCAATGAGCCGAAATTGCGCCACTGCACTCCAGCCTGGGCAACAGAGTGAGACTCTGTCTCAAAAAAGAAAAAGAAAAAAAAAAATTAGCTGGCGTGGTAGCACGTGCCTGTAATCCCAGATACTCTGGAGGCTGAGGCAGGAGAATCGCTTGAACCCGGGAGGCAGAGGTTGTGGTGAGCTGAGATTGCGCCATTGCCCTCCAGCCTGGGCAACAAGAGCGAGATTCCATCTCAAAAAAGACAAACAAACAAACAACAACAACAACAAAAAGTCCTGGAAAGGGATCCAGTCTCCACAGACAATCAGCAAGACCCAGGCACCATTCCTTCAGCACTTGCTCCATCTCCCCGCATTCTTTGCACCTTAAAATTGGCAGACTGAGTGAATGGTTGAGGGCACATCTCCCTTGATCTCCAGGACACAGTCAGAGAGGTTCTGGTCCAGATAGAAGGGGGATGAGCCATCACTGAAGGAATCCATCTAATCTCCAGGGAGAGGCAAAGGTGAACACAACCCAGCTGATTCTAAACTCCCATATACACTGCTTTAAACACCACTTCAACCTTCAAGGCAAAATCTTGCTGGGATGGTGGTGGGAGGTTTGTAGGAAGTAACAGAATAAGATATTTTCTGGATTATTTCACTTCTAAAGCCTTGAGCTACCAAGATCATAAGAAGAATACCTAGCACCAAACTATTTCCACGTCCCCATTTTTCTCTATACCTCATTCCCAAACTTCTAACTTTATTATCCCATACTTATGTGTATCCCTTCCCCTACCTCCTCCTCCCCAATCTGTCTGTCTATTTCAGTCTCTCTGTCTCTCTCATTCTCTTTTTCCACATCTCCAGGGACAGCCTAATTGGATGGAATTTAACTCTCCTTGCCTGGATAATTTCTGAAACCAATCAGTCCTGTCCCAGTCCACAGTGGTTCACATAGTGGAAGGAGCAGGAATGTGCTGAGAAGCAAGTCAGGTACTTGTGGGGCTGTCACAGCCAGCACCAACCCAGGGCCCATCTGTGTCACTGGGGTCACGGATGATGGGTCAAAGGCATGTGGGACCAGATTCCATGAGCCAATCTGCATTCTCCCCAATCCATCTGGAGCTTGCTTGTCTAAGTCAAACATTTATGCAGGAACTAACTACACTGGAGATAGAGATAAACAGCTAACATTGAAGACTCTAGGTAGGGGAGGGGGAGGGATAGGAGAATATTCCCATGGATTAAATACAAAAGTCAGTTACAGTAACTACAGCCTTCTAAAAAATGAAAAAACAAAACAAACCACCAAAGTCAGGATGTAGTGTGCTCAGCCAAGCTCCCAATCTAGCATAAATAGAGGAGTGGCTTGTTGAAGGAAGTGGCCAGGAGACTAGACAGATAGAAAAGGCACCTGGGGCTACAGTCCGACCCTGGCTCCTTTCAGGGTTCCCAAGGAACCTGACAACTCAAGAACTGAACACAATAAGCTAGTCCTACCCAACTACAAGCTGCAAGATGGCTCCACTGTTCCACCTCCGTTCCACTCTGAGCCTACAGAGCGTGGTGGGGAATAGACATATGGACGCTAAAATCCAACCCCTGGTGACAGGCTGCTTTCTTCTCTCTTTCCCCATCACTACACAAGGATTCGCAGAGGAGGAGTAGCATCACGCATCCTATCCAAGCAGAGTGAAACTTTCGTAGGCATCTCATGCTATTTGCCTAACATTTGCTTCTGCAGAAGATTGCCAGAGCAAGCTTCCCCCCAGTTCCTCCAGTCTAACACGCCCTGGCCAGCTGTTCCAAATTAGCAAGATCTTCATCACCAGAGAAGGATCTTTTTCAGTGTGGGGGGAGGGGGTTGCTTTCCTCCCTTTAGGGTTCCTGTCACTGGGCCCTCTCTCTGTAAGCAGCCAGATCCTCAGAGAAGCTGAGGACACGCCAGCCAGCTCTCTTCCCTCCCTCCTCCAATGGCCAGCCCAAGAAAGAGAGCTCTCCTTCATGCGGGGGAAGTCCCACGGCAGTGAGGCTATGGAAACTTTGCCGTCTAAGGCTGTGGAATTCTTCCACTGGGCTCCTGCAGTTAATCATCGCAGCTCCCTGGATTCCCAACTTTGGGCTTTAAAAGGTAGCACCCGAGCAAGAAGGACAAACATATCGAGAAGAAAGAAAAAAAAGTTGGTGTAAGCGAAAAGATAACTACCTCCAACGCTTGTCTACTGAGTAACTGAGTAATTGTGAGAAGCGGAAAGAAGAAAAGAGCACAGGAAAAATAAGTATAGACCACACTCCAGAACATCACTCCAGATTCCCAGCGAAAGCTGCCCAGATCCACTCTCTAGAACCTACACAGAACATTGCTCCTTTGCTAATGTACTTGTAGAAGGATTACCTACGGTTGCTTTGTTTGAAACTTTCTCCTCTCAGCAGATCACCGGCTTCTGTCCCCCTTTGGAAAAAAGTGCTAGAGGCCGGGCACGGTGACTCACGCCTGTAATCCCAGCATTGTGGGAGGCTGAGGTGGGCAGATTGCTTGAATCCAGGAGTTCGAGACCAGCCGGAGCAACATGGTGAAACCCCATCTCTACAAAATATACAAAAATTAGCCAGGCATGCTGGTGCACACCTACAGTCCCAGCTACTCTGAAGGCTGAGGTGGGAGGATCTCCTGAACCCTGCAGGCAGAGGTTGCCGTGAGTGGAGATGGCACCACTGCACTCCAGCCTGGATGACAAACTGAGACCCTATCTCAAAACAAAACAAAACAAAACAAAAACAGAAAGGTGCTAGAGAGCTCACAGTTGTGAGTACACAGCTCTCAAATATTAACTTCCAAGATGCTCAAGGTGGCTTCTTAGGCCAGGTTGTCATGGTTTCCAAGACCACAAATAGAAGTTTGGTTCAAAAGAAGGGCAGGAAGGCAACTGCCTTTTTCTCCCTAAGGGAATAGTTTCTAGAGCCAAGATGAAAGGGGGATATGGCAAAAGGAAGAGAAGTTTCCATAACAGGGCAAAGAAAATGGACAGTCTTGAGAGTTCAATTTTTCCTGGTGAGCATAGGGAGAGAGGCCTCATTTGTAGGATTATAAGGCCCTATTCAGAGGGTGAGATAAGCCTAGGAGGTTAATAGGAAGAGGAGTCAGCTTTCAACTATATTAAATGTCCACCCAACCAAACCTAGGAGGCAGGAAGAACAGAGGCCAAAATTAAGCTGCTTTGGGAAGGCGAAGGCCCTCCAAAGACTCTGAATTTTGCCTGCAAGAGGGCAGATGAGATAATTATCCCCAGAAGTGATGTGTGGAGGTGCTGTTTCCAGAACTGAGGCCTGCCTTGCTGTCCACCCCCTGCAGGTCCCCTGGTCAGGACTCTTTCAACTCTCATTTCAAAGGAGCCAGAGGAGGAGAACATTGTAAGAAACCAAAATGCTACCATTCCTCCTAGCAGGAGCTGTCAGCTGAGTGCGGCCACCTGGCCCAGGAATTCCCTTTCAGACTCATGGGCAGCTCTCTGCCACTTATGAGAATCCCGTTGGATGCTTCCTCCTGAGCTGGTGCCAGCTTGGAAAGGAGACAGAGTTGCTCACCGCTCTGCTATACCCAGAAGCAGCAACTGTGGCACCACTGTAGGTTAATTACCACGTATGCTCCACCACCTTCTCAAAGCAGACAGGGGCCAGGGTGGGCTGACCACAAGCTAGGAGGCAGGTCAGACCTGTCACAATTTTATCACCAGTAACAACACTAGCCAATAAGTTCCTGGTCTTTTCAGGGAGCAGGTCCCCTACTTTTCCCACCAACTACGTCAAACAAGAATCCCATAATCATAGCAATGTAGATGGAAAAGTCTAAACAAATCCCCTCATTTTACATTTAAGCACATACGAGTCAAATATTATGCTGAGCACTGGATAAAAAGGCTACACAATCTTTTTTTTTTTTTTTTTTAGATGGAGTCTAGCTCTGTCGCTGGGTTGGAGTGCACTGCTGTGATCTTGGCTCACTGCAACCTCCGCCTGCCAGGTTCAAGTGATTCTCCTGCCTCAGCCTCCTGAGTAGCTGGGACTACAGGCATGCACCACTACGCCTGGCTAATTTCTGTATTTTTAGTAGAGACAGGGTTTCATCATATTGGCCAGGCTGGTCTCGAACTCCTGACCTCATGATCCGCCTGCCTCGGCCTCCCAAAGTGTTGGGATTACAGACGTGAGCCACCGAGCCAGGCCAAGGCTATACAATCTTGATGGGAAAGCAGGACAGGGGAAGAGACATCTGAGGCAAAGAAGTCTGTATTGGGTGTCAAAGGAAGGGCAGAAACATCTCCCGTGCCTGCTTGCCTGTGCCTACCCAAAACCTCTAGGTTTTCCCCTGCCGCTAGCTTGTGGTCATCGAGCTGCTGCAGGAGAGAGCTCATCACAGCGTGGGCCCTCCCCTTCAGCCTGAGCAGAAGGGGACCTTCTCTTTCCAGAGCCGCTATATACAGTCAGGTAGCATGTGCCCTGAACATGGGCACCAGGTAAGGAGGTGGTTTGGGAGATGAAATCCACCCTAAGTTTTGCCAGATGGGCCTTGCACCTGTGGGCTATATTCACCTTTCTAAAATCTTTAAAAGTAACTTAAGGACTAGCAGGTGCAGTTAACCATCAACCTGGCATTCCCTTGGGTCACCAAATCCTGAAAAATATCTCAGGAAGAAAATCAGAAGTGAATGCAGTTTGACCTGGGGATGCACCAGAGGCAGGGCTGAAGATGCCAAAGCAGGCAGCCCTGTGGGGTCTCTGCACCCGGGCCAGGCTCCTGCCCCTCACAGCTCACAGGCTCTCCTGTGACAGTCCTTCCCAAGTAGCACCAGTGCCTCTCAGCCAACCCTCCTCCAAATCCATTCTCCCTGAGCCTTCGTTTCCTCATCTAAAAAAATGGGGATCAAAAAGTCATCTACCCCATACCAAAGTTGAAAGGATTATTACTTTTTTCATGTGCAATGGCCCTTGCCCTTGGATGAAGATCAAGTATCTTAAGAAACCATTGAACAGTAAGGCACACTGCCTCTGCCCTTCTGTCAGAGCCTCCCCGTGCCTCTGGCCACCGTGTTCCTATACTTTCCAGTCCTGGGTCTGGACCCTTGGCTCTGTGTACCAGGAGGACATTGGTACTCCCCATTCACAGACTTCTCCAGCATCTCTAATTTTTGAAGCTATATCTGTGGAATCTATCTGTCTGAGGTTCCTTTTTAAGTGGTGTCAGCAAGACTGAGTAAAAAGACAGAAAAAGTTCATGACAGTAAAAGAACTCTGTGTTAAGAACTCACATTTGGGTAATGCTTCACAGTTTTCAAAGCACTCTGACATTTGATCTTTGCGACAATCTTTTCAGCTAGACAGGACTGACAATATCGTTCTTTGACAGATTTTATAACATATGGTCTTAAAGGTGAGGTGACTCACTCAATTAAGGCCATTCAACCACAGGAAGAACATAGAAGAAGCTAAGGTTTACTCCATACTACAAGGTCCTAAGAGAAAGTGGAGAGAAGAGGCTGGGCACGGTGGCTCATGCCTGTAATCCCAGAGACTCAGGAGGCTGAGGCAGGAGGATCACTTGAGGATAGGAGTTTGAGACTAGCCTGGGCAATACAGTGAGACACCATCTCTACAAAAAATAAAAAAGTAGCTGGGCGTGGTAGCACGTGCCTGTAGTCCCCACTACTTAGGAGGCTGAGGAGGGAGGATTGCTTAAGCCCAGGAGTTTGAAGCTGCAGTAAGCTATGATCATACCACTGCACTCTAGCATGGTGACAGAACAAGACCTGGCTTAAAAAGAAAAAAAAAAAAAGAGAGAGAGAGCAGCCTGTATAAAATAGTGGGATAATTCTAGGCCCAACCCAGGACATTGGAGCTGGGGATTCGTGTCCTGATGAGCTCAGAGGATTAATACAGGTTCTCCTACTTCCTCTCAGAGGTAACAGTGAGACATGCTGAATGTACGTGTGATGTCTGTGTGTGTCATTCTTCTTGGCCATGGACACCTTGAGGGTACAGTTTGTGGTCTAGATGGAGGCGGTACACTTCCTGGTGTGGTGCTGAGGTACAAAAGGGAGGGAACAAAAAAGGGTGGAGGGATATTAGAGAAAGAAAGGAAGAGGGCTTTTTCCCTTAGGGAATTCCCAGTCCGCACAATTCTAAATAAAGAAGACAGGACACACCCATATTAAGAAGGCCTAGGATTATAGTACAGCACATCCAGAAATATTGAAGTGCATCGGGACCAGGAAAGACAAAGACTGACAAGGGGAAGAAATGCAAAAAACAAAAGCAAATACAAACCCGAAACATATAAACGGGAAACAAAATGTTGCTCTAGAGTCTTTCCACCCTTTAAAGGCCTTCAGTATTGAAAGGAGGGAATCTTTAGGGTCAACAATAGGGTCTTTCCCTAGGAAGGCAAGCAAAGGCAAGATTGTGGCCCCAGATAATCACTTCTCTCTAGCTAGCACTTCTGGGTTCAGATGATGTCACGCGCATTAAGTATTTGTCGAGAAAAGAGACCTCTGGAAGGGTAAAACCTCAGGACGGAGTTTATAAACAGCACACTCAACTCCACCTGTCTTCCACCATCTGGGAGAGTGACCCTCCTCAGTTTCCTGCTACAAAGAAAGAGCAGGCTATTCTCTTCATATTACTGCAAAGGATGATATACCCAAAAAATGTGATTAAAAAAAGGAGGGCCCCCATGGGCAGATGAATGGACAAACAAGTGTGGCACATCCATACAATGGAATGATTATTCAAGGAAGGACGTTCTGACACATGCTGCCACACGGATGAACCTTGAAGACATTATGCTAAGTGAAATAAGCCAGTTGCACACACACAAATAAATAGGGTATAATTCTATTCATATGAAGTATGTAGAATAGGCAAATTCATCGAGACAGGAAGTAGAGTGGAGGTTCCCAGGGGCTGGATGGAGTGAGGAATGGGCATTATTGTTTAATGGGTACAGAGTTTCAGTTTGGGATGAAGGAGAAGTTCTAGACATGGATGATGGTGATGGGAACCCTACACTGGGAATGTAGTTAGTACCACTGAACGGTCTACTTAAAAATGGTTAAGATAAGCTGGGTGCGGTGGCTCATGCCTGTAATCCCAACACTTTGGGAGGCTGAGGCGGGTGGATCACGAGGTCAGGAGTTCAAGAACAGCCTGGCCAATATGGTGAAATCCTGTCTCTACTAAAAATACAAAAGTTAGGCCAGGCGTGTTGGCTCACTCCTGTAATCCCAGCACTTTGGGAGGCCGAGGCGGGCAGATCACGAGGTCAAGAGATCGAGACCATCCTGGCTAACACGGTGAAACCTTGTCTCTACTGATAATAGAAAAAGAAATTAGCTGGGCATGGTGGCAGGCACCTGTAGTCCCAGCTACTAGGGAGGCTGAGGCAGGAGAATGGCATGAACCCGGGAGGCAGAGCTTGCAGTGAGCCGAGATTGTGCCACTGCACTCCAGCCTGGGCGACAGAGTGAGACTCCATCTCAAAAAAAAAAAAACATTAGCTGGGCATGGTGGAGTGTGACTGTAGTCCTAGCTGCTCGGGAGGCTGAGGCAGGAGAATCACTTGAACCTGGGAGGTGAAGGTTGCAGTGAGCCAAGATCATGCCACTGCACTTCAGCCTGGGCGACTGAGTGAGACTCTCTCAACAACAACAACAACAACAACAAAATGGTTAAGATGGTAAATTTTATGTTTTGTATATTTTATCACAGTAATAAATAAATAAATAAATAAATAAATAAATAAAAATAGGAGAAGAAAGAAGAGCAGATGGAAGACTCATGCTGGTATAGATAGGTGAGAAGGGTGGAGAAGGGAAGAGCAGAGCTAAGTTCCAGACGTGGGACCAGCAGCTGCTGTCAGCAGGGCTCAGACCCATTGTGGTAATGGAGGTGCAGGCCAGTGGGGCACAGGTCAGTCACCACAGACATGCCCAGGGCTGGGAGCCCACACAGAGCCTGGCACAACATCAAAGAACTCAAGGGACCTGGCAAAGCTGAGTGACAAGGCAAAGGGGCGGAGAAACAGACTGGGCTTTCTGAATACCATGCAGTGTGTTTGTGTGTGGTGGGGGACAACGGTGGGAGTGCACTGAGGGTGGTGGGCATAGGATAGACAAATCACCTTTTTAAAGAGCAGGAGAGAGGCATCTGTGTTCATCCTCTCCTCTCCCAAAGTCACCCTATCATCAGCTCAGAGAACACAGGCACCTGGTTAGAGCAGGTACAGCTAAGGCTTTCTTGATCCAAGACGGAGAAGTAAGTCTCCAGGCTTTTTGATCACTCTGTATTAGTATCTCATCTGATCCTCTCAACGACCTTGGGAAATGGGTCATATCACTCCCATTCTACAGAGGAGAAAACTGGCTACATAATTTGTCTAGGCTCACTCAGTAAGAAGACAAGCCAGAATCCAAACCCAACTTTGGCAGAAGCCACACTTTTTTCATAATATTGCCTTTGAGTTGCTTTCCAGACATGAGAGCTCTCCTTCTCAGTGATCATTCATCTCTTAAAGTATGGTACAGTGATTAAGAGCATAAGCTCTGTGGAGAGAGGGCCAAATCCCAGATCCACCACCACCATCACTATCCATTTGACCTTGGGAAAGTTTTTTTTTTTTTAAGACCAAGTTTCTCGTTTGTTGCCCTGGCTGGAGTGCAGTGGCGTGATCTCAGCTCACTGCAATCTCTGCCTCTTGGGTTCAAGTAATTCTCCTGCCTTGGCCTCCCAAGTAGCTGGAACTAGAGGGCCACCCCACCACGCCTGGCTAATTTTTGTATTTTTAGTAGAGAGAAGGTTTCACCATGTTGCCAGGCTGGTCTCAAATTCCTGACCTCAAGTGATCCGCCCACCTCAGCCTCCCAAAGTGCTGGGATTACAGGCATGAGGCACCGCGCCCAGTCCCCATGCTCTTCTTCTTCTTTATTTTTTTTTTTGAGACAGAGTCTCACTCTTGCTAGGCTGGAGTACAGTGGTGCAATCTTGGCTCACTGCAACCTCCGTCTCCCAGTTCAAGCGATTCTGCTGCCTCAGCCTCCCAAGTAGCTGGGACTATAGGCGCTCACTACCATGCCCAGCTAATTTTTGTATTTTCAGTAGAGACGGGGTTTCACCATGTTGGCCAGGCTGGTCTCGATCTCTTGACCTCATGCTCTGCCCACCTTGGTCTCACAAAGTGCTGGGATTACAGGTGTGAGCCACCACGCCCAGGCCTCCCCCCACCCCCCACCTCCGTTCTCTTCTTACTGCTCTCTAGGAGCCTATTCATCTGCTGTTACACTGAACTGGGACCTCATTTTTTATCTCCACCACCCCAAGTGATGCATTCTCACCCCAATGGCATGCATTCTCACAAGTTTCCAACCTACTGCCTTTTGTGATAGCTATTTTTATCCCCTTTCAAGAATTGAAGGAACTGAGACCTAAAGCCCTACAGTTAACTTGTGGCGTAACTGGACCATAAACCCAGGTCCAAAAAACCCATGTTCTTGGCTGTTACATGACGTTTTGGCATCAGAGACAAAAAATCTACCACATGGTAAAGGGGAAAGTAGCTTGGGTTGAATTTCAAATACTTGGATTGGAATCCAAGCTCTGTGACCTCGGACAAGTTTCTGTTTTTTTTTTTTTTTTTTTTTTTTTTGAGATGGCGTCTTGCTCTGCCGCCCAAGCTGGAGTGCAGTGGCATGATCTTGGCTCACTCTACCCTCCGCCTCCCAGGTTCAAGCAATTCTCCTGCCTCAGCCTCCTGAGTAGCTGAGATTACAGGCACCCACCACTACGCCCGGCTAATTTTTTGTATTTTTAGTAGAAACAAGGTTTCACCATTTTGGCCAGGCTGGTCTTGAACTCCTGACCTCGTGATCCACCCGCCTTGGCCTCCCAAAGTGCTGGGATTACAGGCATGAGCCACCACGCCCTGCTATTTATATATGTTTTTTAGCTATAGGGTCTCACCCTGCCACCCAGGCTGGATGGAGCAATCTTCCCGCTTCAGCCTCCCCAGTAGCTAGAACTACAGGCATGCACTACCATGCCTAGCTAATTTTTATTTTTATTTTTTGAGCCAGGGTCTTGCTCTGTTACTCAGGCTGGAATGCAGTGGCATGATCAGAACTCACTGAAGCCTCGGCCTCTGGGCTCAAGTGATCCTCACATCTCAGCCTCCTTTGTAGACTACAGGGGTGTGCCACCATGCCTGGCTTAATTTTTAAATGTTTTTGTAGAGACAAGGTTTTGCTATGTGGTCCAGGCTTGTCTCAAACTCCTGGGCTCAAATGATCCTCCTACCTCAGCCTCCACACTACAGGGGTGTGCCACAATGCCTGGCTAATTTTTTAATGTTTTTGTAGAGACAAGGTTTTGCTATGTGGTCCAGGCTGATCTCAAACTCCTAGGCTCAAGTGATCCTCTCACCTCTGCCTCCCAAAGTGCTGGGATTATGGGTGTGAGCCACTGCACCTGTCCAGAAACTATAATTTTAAATGCCTGCTTTGGGCTTGTCATTCTGACATATATTACATGAAATTATAAAGATTAATGATTCAAAGTGATTAATATAAGAGCTATTCAAGAAATGGTAATATTATTTTCTTCTATATCACAACATTTTTTTTTTAACGGACATATTTCCTGTCATTTTCATTTGTATTTCCTTTTCATTTTTCTTCCCCTCTGCTAGTTTGGAAGTTACATTATACCAAGTTTTTGAGTATTAGCCTAGAAATCTTAACATGTATTAGCCTAGAAATGTTAACATAAAGACTTCTAATAATCAATATCTTTAATTTTTTCTGTAGAAAATATAAGGATCTTAGAACACTTAAACTCCAATTACTATATTCACCTTCCAATTTTTTTTTTTTTTCAGATGCAGGATCGCTCTGTCACCCAGGCTGGAGTGGTGCAGTGGCACGATCTAGGCTCACTGCAACCTCCGCCTCCTGGGTTCAAGCGATTCTCCTGCCTCAGCCTCCTGAGTAGCTGGGATTACAGGCATGTGCCACCATGCCCAGCTAACTTTTATATTTTTAGTAGAGACGGGGTTTCACCATGTTAGCCAGAATGGTCTCAATCTCCTGACCTTGTGATCCGCCCACCTTGGCCTCCCAAAGTGCTGGGACTACAGGTGTGAGGTACCGCGCCTGGCCTCTCCTTCCAATTTATATGCTATGGTTACTGAGGATTTTAATTATACCTTCATTTTATTCATATCTATTAGACATTTTTGTATTTCTTGTCTTTGACATCAATATTTAGATTTCACTCCATGTTTACCATTTTATTTGCTCATCATCCCTTCTTTGTTTTATTTATTTATTTATTTATTTTTTTAAATTTTTTGAGACAGGGTCTTCCTCTGTTGACCAGGGTGGAGGGCAGTGGTGCCATCATAGCTCACTGCAGACTGAATCTCCTGGGCTCAAGTGATCCTCCCACTTCAGTCTCCCAAGTAGCTGGGACTACAGGCCTGCATCATCATGCCAGGCTTTTATTTATCTATTTATTTTTAAATTTTTATTAGAGATGAGGTCTATTTTGCCCAGGCTGTTCTTGAACTCCTGAGCCCAAAAGATCCTTTCATCTTGGTTTCCCAGAATGCTAGGACTATAAGGCATGAGCCACAGTGCCCAGTCCATCATCCCTTCTTGAATCTTAGACTTTCCTTTTAGTACAGGCATACTTCAGAGACATTGCAGGTTCCAGACCACTGCAATAAGGCAAGTTCCTGGTTATTTATTACTTTTTTGGTTTGTCAATGCATATAAAAGTTATGTCTACACAATACTATAGTCTATTAAGTGTTTTTATGGTTAAAAAACACAATGTGACTACCTTAATTAAAATATATTTTGTGTTAAAAATGCTAATGATCGGCCATGGCTCACGCCTGTAATCCTAGCACTTTGGGAGGTTGAGCGGGGCAGATCACTTGAGGTCAGGAGTTCAAGGCCAGCCTGACCAACATGGTGAAACCCTGTCTCTACTAAGAATATTTTTTAAGGCCGGGTGCAGTGGCTCACGCTTGTAATCTCAGCACTTAGGGAGGCCAGCGCAGGCAGATCACGAGGTCAGGAGAATGAGACCATCCTGGCTAACACAGTGAAACCCCGTCTCTACTAAAAAAATACAAAAAAAAAAAATTAACCGGGCGTGGTGGTGGGCACCTGTAGTCCCAGCCACTCAGGAGGCTGAGGCAGGAGGATGGCGTGAACCCGGGAGGCGGAGCTGGTAGTGAGCTGAGATCGCGCCACTGCACTCCAGGCTGGGCGACAGAGCGAGACTCTGTCTCAAATTTAAAAAAAAAAAAAAAAAAAAAAAAAATTATATATATATATATTTAAAAAAGGGTGACCCTTTCTTGTCCCGGCCTGCACGGTATGGGTTCATGGGTCTCTGAGACCTTAAAATTGAGAGCGTTTTTGCACTCCAGGAGCTGCTCCTGGCAGCTCTGTGGCCGTCACCATGCCACAGAACAAATATATTGAATTACACCGTAAACACTATGGATACCATTTGGAATACCATGAGAAAAAGAGAAAGAAGGAAAGTCGAGAGGCTCATGAATGTTCAAAGAAGGCAAAGAAAATGATTGGTCTGAAGGCTAAGCTTTACCATAAACAGCATCATGCTGAGAAAATACAAATGAAAAAGACTATCAAGATGCATGAAAAGAGAAACACCAAACAAAAGAAGGATGAAAAGACTCCACAGGGAGCAGGACCTGCCTGTCTGCTGGACAGAGAGGGACAATCTCGAGCCGAAGTACTTTCCAATATGATTAAACAGAAACGAAAAGAGAAGGTGAGAAAATGAGAAGTCCCTCTGCCTAAAGTACGTGCCCAGGGAGAAACAGCAGTATTAAAAGTTATTCGAACAGGAAAGAGAAAGAAGAAGGCATGGAAGAGGATGGTTACTAAAGTCTGCTTTGTTGGAGATGGCTTTACAAGAAAACCACCTAAATATGAAAGATTCACCAGGCCAATCTGCGTTTCAAGAAAGCCCATGTAACACATCCTGAACTGAAAGCCACTTGGTGTAAAAAAGAATCCCTCATCCCCACTGGACACAGCTTTGGGTGTTATTACCAAAGGTACTGTCATTGAGGTAAATGTGTGCGAATTGGACCTTGTGACACAAGGAGGCAAAGTTATTTGGGGAAAATATGCTCAGGTTAACAACAATCCTAAAAATGATGGATGCATAAATACAGTCTTACTGGTTTGACAGCAATTTCATATATAATTATTGAGGACTACACACCAACTGAAAAAACTGCCATTACTGTAATGTTTCTACCAAACAGTCATACATGTCTGCAATCAAGAGATTTACTACATTGTAAACATTCAAACGGTCCAGTTTTATAAATGGTCTTTATTTTGAAATCTGCTTAGACCCCATGTTCATAAAATTGAATGACTGAACTGAATGTTCATAAAATTCAATTGAAAAAAAAGCAAATATACAAATATCCTACTTCATCAATATCTGCATTTATGAGTGGGTATTCAGCAATTTCCTGAAAAACCACCAGTGTCCGTTGAAAATGCTTTTCAAAAAGGTTAATACACACTTAATTATGTGCCTGAGAATTTAACTGAAGTATGTTCTACCTCATTCATCATTAATCCTAAAAAAGGTAACATTAATACAGATGTTACGTTTACAATGTTTATATTAAAAGTATGTGAGGAGACACAAAGTTCAGAACTCTTAGAGAAATCTTCTCACCTGTGAAATCCTTAACTTCTGAATACAGCAAAGGTCCAGTGAATTCACATTCTAAACATTTTTTTCGTCTCATTTACCACGTATAATAACACCTACTTGGCACTATTTTCTACTCGAATCATGAAAATGAAAAAAAATACTAAAGTCTTTGTACTTTGTTAGCATTTTCTGTATTCTAAACAGCATATTTCTACTTTCAGAATGGTATTAAGAATTAGTTTAAGCAACTCCAGCTAAGTTTTAAAAGGAAAAAAGAAGACTGCACTGATTCTCTGAGGAGAAATTTATTTGTAGTTACTTAGATGATGTAAAAAAGTAAGTTTTTTTAAACTGGTGAAAGCACTTTTGTGATCTGTGATATGTTGTGGCTTTAAGGATGGCTGTACATTACATTAATCTATTAATCACCAAAAAAAAAAAAAAAAAAAAAAAAAAAGCTGGGCGTGGTGGCACATGTAATCCCAGCCACTCGGGAGGCTGAGGTGAGAGAGTCGCTTGAACCCAGGAGGCGAAGGTTGCAGTAAGCCGAGATCGCACCACTGCACTCCAGCCTGAGCAACAGAGTGAGACTCCGTCTCGAAAAACAAAAACAAAAAACCAATGCTAATGAACATCTGAGCCTTCAGGAAGTGATAATCTTTTTGCTGGTGGAGAGTCTTGTTCTAATGTGGATGGCTGCTTACTGATGGGTAGGGTAGCTGTGACAATTTCTTTAAATAAGACAATAACAAAGTTTGCTGCATTGACTGACTCTTTAGTGAGACTTCTCTACAGCATGTGATGCTATTTGACAGCATTTTTTCCTTTTCTTTCTTTTCTTATTTTATTATTATTATATTATTTGAGATGGAGTCTTACTATGTTGCCCAGGTTGGAGTAAAGTGACACGATCTGAGCTCACTGCAACCTCCACCTCCCAGGTTCAAGCAATTCTCCTGCCTCAGCCTTCCAAGTAGTTGGGATTACAGGAATGCACCACCACACCTGGTTAATTTTTGTATTTTTAGTAGAGACAGGGTTTCTCCATGTTGGCCAGGCTGGTCTCGAACTCTTGACCTCAGGTGATCCACCTGCCTGGGCCTCCCAAAGTGCTGGGATTACAGGTGTGAGCCACTGTGCCCAGCCTCTTTTTTTACATCCTCATGAAGGACTGATATTTGATAGCATTTTACCCACAGTAGAACTTCTTTCAAAATTGGAGTCAATCCTCTCAAACCCTGCAGCTGCTTTATCAACTATGTTTATGTAATATTCTAAATCCTTTGTTGTCACTTCAACAGTATTTACAGCATCTTCACCAGGAGTAGATTTCATCTCAAGAAACCACTTTCTTTGCGCATTCCTAAAAAGCAACTCCTCATCTGTTCAAGTTTTTTTTTTTTTTTTTTTTTTTTTTTGAGACGGAGTCTCGCTCTGTTCCCCTGGCTGGAGTGCAGTGGCGCGATCTCGGCTCACTGCAAGCTCCGCCTCCCGGGTTCCTGCCATTCTCCTGCCTCAGCCTCCCAAGTAGCTGGGACTACAGGTGCCCGCCACTGCGCCCGGCTAATTTTTTTTGTATTTTTAGTAGAGACGGGGTTTCACCGTGGTCTCGAACTCCTGACCTTGTGATCCGCCCGCCTCGGCCTCCCAAAGTGCTGGGATTACAGGCGTGAGCCACCGCGCCCGGCCCATCTGTTCAAGTTTTAACATGAGATGGCAGCAATTCAGTCATATCCTCAGGTTCTACTTCTAATTCTAGTTCTCTTGCTATTTCCACCATATCTGCAGTTACTTCCTCCACTGAAATCCTGAACCCCTCCAAGTCAGCCATGAGAGTTGGAATCAATGTCTTCCAAACTCCTGTTAATGTTGATATTTTGACTTCCTCCATGAATCATGAATATTCTGTTTCTTTCCTTTTTTTTTTCCAGACAAGGTCTCACTCTGTCACCCAGGCTGGAGTGCAGTGGCACAATCATGGCTCACTGCAGCCTCGACCTCTCAGGCCCTAACAATCCTCTCACTTCAGCCTCCTGAGTAACTGAGAGCACAAGAGAGCACCACCATGCCTGACTAATTTTTTCACTTTTTGTAGAGACAGGGTCTCCCTGTGTTGCCAGGCTGGTCTCAAACTCCTAGGCTCAAGTGATCCTCCTGCCTCAGCCTCCCAAAATGCTACGATTACAGGCATGAGCCACCATTCCCAGCCCTTGAATGTTCTTAATGGCATCTAGAATGGTGGATTCTTTCCAGAGGTTTTCAATTCATTTTGCCCAGATCCATCGGAGGAATCATTGTCTATGGCAGCTATAGCTTTACAAAATATATTTCTTAAATGATAAGACTTGAAAGTCAAATGTGTTCCTTGTTCCATGAGCTGCAGAACAGATTTTGTGTTAGCAAGCATGAAAACAACATTCATCTCCTTGTATGTCTCCATCAGAGCTCTTGGGTGACCAGGTGCATTGTCAATGAGCAGCAGTATTTTGAAATACTAGTAGTAGGTTTCAACAGTGGGCTTAAAATATTCGGTAAACTGGCCAGGCACGGTGGCTCACGCCTGTAATCCCAACACTTTGGAAGGCTGAGGCGGGTGGATCACATGAGATCAGGAGTTTGAGACCAGCCTGACCAATATGATGTAACCCTGTCTTTATTAAAAACACAAAAATTAGCCAGGATGGTGGTGGGCGCCTGTAATCTCAGCTACTTGGGAGGCTGAGACAGGAGAATTGCTTGAACCTGGGAGGCAGAGGTAGCAGTGAGCAGTGAGACCGCACAATTGCACTCCAGCCTGGGCAACAAGATCGAAACTCCATCTCAAAAAGAAAAAAATATATATATATGTATACAGTAAACCATGCTGTAAATAGATGAGCTGTCATCCAAGCTTTGTTGTTTCTCTGATAGACCACAGGCAGAATAGATTTAGCATAATTATTAAAGGCCCTAAAGGCCTGGTGCAGTGGCTCACATCTGTAATCCCAACACTTTGTGAGGCCGAGGAGGGCGGATCACTTGAGGTCAGGAGTTTGAAACCAGCCTGGCCAATATGGTAAAACCCATCTCTACTAAAAATATAAAAGTTAGCAGGGCGTGGTGGCGGGTGACTGTAATCCCAGCTACTCAGGAGCCTAAGGCAGAAGAATCATTTGAACCTGGAGGGGTGGAAAATAAATAAAGACCCTAGGATTTTCAGAATGGTAAACATTAAACAAATAAAGACCCTAGGATTTTCAGAATGGTAAACATTGACTTTAACTTGAAGTCACCAGCTGCACTGGCCCCTAATGAGAAAGTCAGCTTGTTCTTTGAAACTTTAAAGCCAGGCATTGACTTCTCCTCTCTAGCTATGAAAGTCCTAGATCTTTTTCCAAGAGAAGGCTGTTTTATCTACATTAAAATCTGTTGTTTAGCATAGCCACTGTCACCAATTATCTTAGCCGGATCTTCCGACTAACTTGCTGTGGTTTCTATTTCAGCACTTGCTGCTTCACCTTTATGTTGTGGAGACAGCTTCTCTCGTTAAACCTGAAGAACCAAGCTCTGCTAGCTTCTAACTTTTCTTCTGCAGCTTCCTCCCCTCTGTCAACCTTCACAGCATTGACGAGATTTAGGATCTTGCCTTGGATTAGGCTTCAACTTAAGAGAATGTTGTGGCTGGTTTGATCTTCTAAGCAGACCACTTGAACTTTCTTCCTGTCAGCAAATAAAGCTGTTTTGCTTTCTTATTACTTGCGTGTTAACTGGAGTAGTACTTTTAATTTCCTTCAAGAACATTTTCCTTTATTTACAACTTGGCTAACTGGCACAAGAGGCCTAGCTTTGGGCCTATCTCAGCTTTCAACATGACTTCCTCCGTAGGCCTAATCATTTCTAGCTTTTGATTTATAGTGAGAGACCTGTGACTCTTTCTTTCACATGAACACTTAGAGGCCATTGTAGGGTTATTAACTGGCCTACTTTCAATATTGTTGTGTCTTAGGGAATAGGGAGTCTGCAGGAGAAAGAGAGGTGAAGAACAGCTGGTCAGTGAGGCAGTCAGAACATACACATTTGTTGATTAAGTTTGCTGCCTTATATGGGCACCATTTGTAGCACCCCAAAACAATTATATTAGTAACACCAAAAAAATCACTGATCACAAACCATCACAACACATATAATAATAATGAAAAACTTTGAAACATCATGAGAATTACCAAGATGTGACACAGAGACATGAAATGAGCACATGCTGATGGAAAAATGGTGTTAATAGACTTGCTCAACAAATGGTTGCCACAAACCTTCAATTTGTTTAATAATTTAAAAAAAAAGGCAGTGTCTGAAGTGCAATAAAATAAGGTATGCCTATAATTTTTCTTCTTTTGAATTACTTCTTTTAGAAGTTGCTTTAGTACGCCTGGCACAGTGGCTCATGCCTGTAATCCCAGCACTTTGGGAGGCCGAGGTGGGAGGATCACTTGAGGTCAGGAGTTCAAGACTAGCCTGGGTAGCATGGTGAAACCCCGTCTCTACTAAACATACAAAAAAAATTAGCTGGGTGTGAAGGCGCATGCCTGTAATTTCAACTACTTGGGAGGCTGAGGCAGGAGAATCGCTTGAACCTGGGAAACGGAGGCTGCAGTGAGCTGAGATTGTGCCACTGTACTCCAGCTTGGGGGACAGAGCAAGACTCTGTGTCCAAAAAAAAAAAAAGAAGTTGCTTTAGTGAAGGAGTCTGTTGGTAGAAACCTCTGTTGTTATTTGTCTGTAAAGGGTTTTGTTTTGCCCACTTTTTTGTTTTGAGACAGAGTCTCGCTCCATCACTCAGGCTGGAGTGCAGTGGCATGATCTCGGCTCACTGCAACCTCCGCCTCCCAGGTTCAAGTGATTCTCCTGCCTCAGCCTCCTGAGTAGCTGGAACTACAGGCGTCCTGTCACCATGTTCGGCTAATTTTTTTTATTTTTAGTAGAGACGGGGTTTCACCATGTTGGCCAAGCTGGTCTCGAACTCCTGACCTCAGGTGATCCCCCTGCCTCGGCATTTCAAAGTGCTGGGATTACAGGCATGAGCCACCGTGCCTAGCCGTGTGTTCATATATTTAGATACAGGCTCACTCTGTCACCCAGGCTGGAGTGCAGTGGTTTAATCGAAGCTCACTGCAGCCTCGAACTCCTGGACTCAAGTGATTTTCTTGCCTCAGCCTCCTAAGTAGCTGTGACTGCAGGCGTGTGCTGCTGTGCCCAGCTAGTATATTTTTTAGATAAAGCATATAAAGCAAGTACAAATAATATGTTTCTTTAGGCATACATATGTTTATCAAGAGAATGGTGAATACAACATTACAGCACAAGGCAGTGGTTGGGATAGGTGATAAGGTGGGGGGATAGAATAGGAAGGGCTCATAGGTGGATGCAAATAAATGGTAGTGATCTCATTTTTGGGTGGTGGGTTCAAGTGTGTTCATTACGTTAAGAAAAATCATTAATAGCATATATAAATAAGTAGAAAAAGAGAGGCATGCATAAACCAGTCAAGAAAGTGTCATGAACTGTAGATTTTTCATCCAATTTTGTGCACCTGAGAAATAAACAAGAGATAGAACCAGAAATGAAAGGCAGAGACAGAGAGAAGAAAAAAAAAAGCTTCCTATTTTTACCAGCAACCTTTTTTAACTTGTATGATCAAAGATAGCCATGGAACCACCTAAAGGTATCAAGACTCTTTTAAATAAGAACTTTTGTTGACAATTTCATGGTCTAAAATAGCCATTTAACAACACAGTCAAGGCCAGGCACAGTGGCTCATGCCTGTAATGCCAGCACTTTGGGAGGCTAAGGCAGGAGGATCACTGGAGCCCAGGAATTAAGAGAGTAACCTGGGTAACACAGTGAGACCACATCTCTACAAAAACACAACACAAAACAAAACAAAAAAAAACCCATAGTCAATATACTGCATCTGATGTTATTAGCCTAATAAAAAAAATATCAATCAACTTAAACATTCTGGCTTTTTGGTGGTGGTAGAGGGAGGAGGGGGATGAGAGTGGGAGTACAGTGAAGGGCAGAGGTGCTCATCTGCATTTACTGCTCTAGGGACAAGAGGCCTGGGAGCTGCCCCGTGCAGGACCTCCGTGGCCCGCACGCGGAGCCTCGCACCAGCGAGTCCCGGGGGTGCGGTAGCCTTGCCGCCGTCGCTCGCTCCAGCCAGCCCCGCTCCCCGCCCGCCCTCGCCCCGGGCCGGCCGAGTTCGGACCTGCAGCTCCCCCGCCCTCTGCGCGGTGCTACTCAGCCGCAGGCGCCAGGCTCAGCTGGCTCCCAGCGCGGCCCGGGGAGCAGCTGGGGAAACAAACGCCTTAGCCCTGGAGGCCTGGCTCAGCACAGAAGCGCCAAATAAGGCGGGCCGACTCCACCCGGGCAGCAGCGATTGCTCAGAGGGGGCCGATGACTCACTCGACCCAGCCAGCCAAGCACCTCTCTCCCTCCCCGGGGACCCTCGTCCTGTCCCCCACCACACCACACCACACCCTGGGGAACACACCTGGGGAACCCTCCCAGTTCTTACTCCGCCCCTCACCTGGCGTCCCTGAAACCAAACCCTGTGGCTTCAGTGGCTCAGCCGACTTCTCAGCACAGCTTCCCCGGGAGCTCCCGTCCTTGAGCTGCCAAAACCCAGGGGAACAGGGACTCGCTCCAAGCTTTACAGGGCAGGCATGCTTGATAAATGTCTATTGATCAATGCATGCATTATGTCAGAGGACAAGGGCAAAAACTGGGCTGGTTCTGGGATGTGTGCGTGAAAGCCACTCTGTTTACATCACCGTGGAAGGGAAGGCTGGGGTAAATCTGAGATGCTTCAACGCAGGCTAGTCCAGCGTCTACAAGTGAGTGTTCTCATTAGTGCGCAGCAGCTCTGGAAGAAGGGGAGGTAACTTGGAGCACACCCCACTTAGCATATGGGGACCCTGGGCCCCAGAGTGGAGAGTGTGACTTGCCTGGCTGGGTATGAGTGGGGACTGTGGAGTTTCCGTGACCTCAATTTTTCTGGGCTGTAAAGTACAGCACTTGTTTTTTTGTTTTGTGTTTGTTCTTTAGTCAGGGTCTCTGTTTCCCAGGCTGGAGTGCAGTGGCATGATCAAGGCTCACTGCAGCCTCAATCTTCCTGGGCTCAGTAATCCTCCCACCTCAGCCTCCTGAGTAGCTGGGACTACAGGTATGCACAGCCATGCCTGGCTAATTTTGTTTTGTTTTGTTTTGGTTTGGTTTTGGTAGAGATGGGGTTTCCCCATGTTACTCCTGGGCTCAAGCTCTCCTCAGTCTCCCAAAGAACTGGGATTATAGGTGTGAACCACCATGCCCACCCTAAAGTGCAGCACTTTGAACTTTTCAAAGCACTTCCATTTAGATTCCATCCTCTCTCCTTAGATTATCATAACTATCGTTTGTGGATACAAACAAATGATGAACGAGACAAGTGAGGCTCAGAGGTTAAGTGACTTGCTCAGAGTTAAGAGGTTAAGGTCACACTGTTAGCTACTGGCTTGGTCAAGAGTGGAAATAAATTAAGGAATTCTTTTTAATGCCCCAAGATTCCAAGATTTTTCGCCCACTTTGAACACATCATTCACATTTGCTGGAACTCTCCCACTCTACAGCATGGAGAGAAGCCACCCTACTCAAGAAAGAGGACTCAAATTTTATAGGAGCTGGAGAAATGAATGGTCTCCCCAACCTCAGGGGAGTAAGGAAGGCCTTTCCCATGCAACAATCTCCAAAACTACGAATCTGTATATTTGTAGGTACTCCATGGTACACAAAGTACTTTCACATCCATTATCTCAAGTGATTCTTGTCACTTACCTTACCCTGTAAGGTATTCAAGAGGATATTATCTGATATTTTAAGGAGAGTGAAAAGGCTGCAGCAGTTAAGTGGCATGTTCAACAATAATACCCCGTTTCCTTCCCATGTGTTGCATTACATTGGTTCCCCTGAGGTTCTGAGATAACCAATGTAATGATGAAAAACTCTTTATATTCATAATGGAAACCCAAAGCATCTCCCTCCATTTTTCTCATCTCTGTCCTTAAGATGCCCAGGTAGGAGGAAGGTGGAGGGGTGAAACCTTGGTATGGGTCAGGGGACAAACTGTGAGCACAGAGTAGCCCAAGGCTTCCCCAGAGTCATATGGCAAAAGGTGCTACCAGCTCATGGGTGAACCCAAGACTCCATGTCCTGGCCCTGGATCCTGCACCGAACAGGTGCCTTGGACCAGCCTGTATCTGTCATGGAGGCCACCAGGACTCTTTATCACTCTTGAATTTGTAGCAGTCAGTTGTACAACCTCCAAGAGGCTGGCACCTCAGGCTGTCACTCCAAAGCTGCCTAACTGCCAAGGGGTGTCGAGTGGCCCACCATAAGCACAGAGACTTTCCCATCTAGTGTCCCATCACAGACACTAGACATTGTCTTTGTCCCCAGCCCCACAGTTGCTAATTATCTTTTGGCTGGTGACAGCCTCCAGATCTTCCTTTCTCTCTGCCCCTTCTTGCTCTATTCTTGGATTTTTTTTTTTAAACGCTTCTTTTCTTTAAAAATATAGCTGCAGATAAAATATACTTAGCTTCTCTTTCACACATATACATTTAAGAGAATGAAGGCAGGAAATCTTTATGGTTCTCTCCAATCACAGGCCAGCATGAGAACCCAAACCACCAGGAGGAGCCAGCCTCTCCGCCATGAATGAGTAATCCCACTCACACGTTTATAGGGGGCTTTATTTAGGGTGTTCCACATCTTATTCCAGAAGCCTGGCCTTTAGCTGAGCCTGCGTAAAAGCCACTTTACATTTTGACTCCCACTTCAAACACAAGTTGGCCTGCCCATCTTCTCACACCTTCATGTGCGATCCAGACACATAAAGGAAGGTACTTCCCAAAGGCGACCCAAGAGTTCCAAGCCTTCTCCCCTCTCTGATTTCTCATCCCAGGATCAGACCCTGTGCACCACCCAGGCTGGCTCCAGGTGATCATCTTCCAAAGCAAAGGCTATGGCCATCGGCACTTTTTTTCCCCCTAATCATTTATTCATATTTTAAATTTTTTGGGACAGAGTCTTCCTCTGTTGCCTAGGCTGGAGTGCAGAGGCACGATCTTGGCTCTCTGCAGCCTCAACCTCCTGGACTCAAGCAAGCCTCCCACCTCAGCCTCCCGAGTAGCTGAGACCACAGACACGCACTACTACGCTCAGCTAATTTTCATACGTTTTGTAGAGATGGGGTCTGACTAGGTTGCCCAGGCTGGTCTCGAACTCTTGGGATCAATTCTCCTGCTTTGCCTCCCAAAGTGTTGGGATTATAGACATGAGCCACTGTGTCCAGCCATTTGTTTTTTTTTGTTTGTTTGTTTTCTGTTTTTTTAGAGAGAAGCTCTTGCTCTGTCGCCCAGGCTGGAGTGCAGTGGTGCAATCAGAGCTCGCTGCAGCCTCAAAGCCCTGGACTCAAGGGATCCTCCTGCCTCAGTCTCCTGAGTAGCTGGGACTACAGGTGTGCGTCACCACACCTACTTAATTTTTTTATTTGTTATTTTTTTAAGTGATGGAGTCTCACTAAGTTGCCCAGGCTGGTCTTAAAACCCTGGCCTCAAGCCTCAGCCTCCCAAAGTGCTGGGATTACAGGCATGAGCCACTGTGCCCGGCCCTTCAGCTTCTTTATTTCCCTTCTAAAACCACAGACACTTTGCCTCTGGTTGCCTGCTGTCATTGGATTCCACTGGACTATGTTTGGGGCTGACTTGTGACCAGTTCTTTATGATGTGGGAAAATGCTCATGATCTAGTACCGGGTAGGAAAAAAAATTAAATCAAAATCTTATTATGCAACGTGTTCCCAATTTCGTTTAAAAAATGTATGTATTCACCCGCGTATATAAAAGACTAAAAGAGACTACACCAAAATGTTAGCAGTTATGTCTGGACTTGTGAAAGTTTTAGTTTTCTCTTCATGCTTTTCTGAATATTCCACACTTTCTAGGATGATTCTGTGTAGAGGCAGTGCATAGCTCAGAATCTTTTTTTATTTTTATTTATTTTTTTTGAGATGGAGTCTCGCTCTCTTGCCAGGCTGAAGTGCAGTGGCACAATCTTGGCTCACTGCAACCTCCCCCTCCCAGGTTCAAGTGATTCTCCTGCCTCAGCCTCCTGAGTAGCTGGGATTACAGGCACCTGCCACCACGCCCAGCTAATTTTTGTACTTTTAGTAGAGATGGAGTTTCATCACGTTAACCAGGCTGGTCTTGAACACCTGACCTCAGGTGATCCACCTGCCTTGGCCTCCTAAGGTGCTGGGATTACAGGCGGGAGCCACCGCACCTGTTTGAGTCTTTTTTTACTTTTATTTTTTAAAATTTTTTAGAGATGGGGTCTTGTTATATCACCCAAGTTGGATTCAAACTCCTGGACTCAAGCAATTCTTCTGCCTCAGCCTCCCAAAGTGCTGGACTACAGGCACGTGCCACCACACCCTTGGACTCTGAAGTTTGGGAGCCATGATCTGAATTCCACATCCACCACTTGGTAGTTGTGGGAACTTGGATAAAAGTATTTTATCTCTCTGAGCCTTAGTTTCTTTATTTGAAAGGGAAGATAAGAATGACTCCTTCCTTATTAGGATTGTCATGAGGAGGGAATGAGGTCATGCAGTTTTAGCATGTGTTTTGGTGCCTGAAATACAGTAAGTGCTCAGTATGTGTGAGATCCTTTTTACATATTACTTTTATACTCAGGAAAAAAAGTAAATGTTCTTAAAAAATAACCACTTGGCTAAAAAATTGCCATTTGGATTAAAGTACACCGAGAAAACAACAAAAGCCCTTCTGGAGATGTAGTGTCTCTAAAAGTGACTGAAACAAGAATGATCATAGAATAAGGTAGGGTTTAACTATGTCAACGTTCCTATGAAAAGGGAATATACGGCTGGGTGCAGTGGCTCACGCCTGTAATCCCAGCAATTTGGGAGGCTGAGGCAGATGGATCACAAGGTCAGGAGTTCAAGACCATCCTGACTAAGATGGTGAAACCCTGTTGCTACTAAAAATACAAAAATTAGCCAGGCACAGTGGCAGGTGCTTGTAATTCCAGCTATTTGGGAGGCTGAGGCAGAAGAATCGCTTGAACTCAGGAGGCGGAGTTGCAGTGAGCCGAGATCGCACCACTGCACTCCAGCCTGGGTGACAGAGTGAGACTCCATCTCCAGGAGAAAGAAAAAAAAAAAAAGAAAGAAAGAAAGGGGAATATAAGATGGGAAGGTGTTGAATGAGGAGTGATGACTGTGATGAATGCAAAGTTGATGAAAGAAAATATAGATGCTTTTTAAATGAAAAAACAAACAAACAAAAACTCACAAAACTAGCTAGATTAGATCACAGAATAATGGACTGAGCTATAAAGCAACAAGCAGAAGAAAAGCATGTAACCCAGAAAGTAGGGAGAGTCTGTGGGTTGGGTAAGCAGGAATGCTCTGTCTAGCTAGGGCGTTAGAGAGGCAGTGTTGCCTAGGGCCCAGGCAGGATGACAGGGGCTGAGTCAGAAACAGCCCTGGGTTAAACTGGGGCAGAAGTTAGATCGCATTTAGACAAGGGACTTTGGGGATTGGAACTATGGATTCGGCCAGCCTGGGGAGCTCTGAAACACAACCGTTTATAGCACTAGGTGCAGGAGACAAGCTGAGTAAGTTAGGAGAAGGTGCACTTCACTAATCTGAATATAACTGGGAGCCTGGATCTTCTGACATTGTTCTTAAGCAGTGTGGCCTTCCAATAGCCTGATCTGTTTTGTGCCAGTGACACTAGAGGACGTTGGACACCAGAAAGAAGTAAAAAGAGAATCACCACCATTACTAGGATGCCAAATGGTGTCCAGACCTCCTCTCCACCTTGGCATAGTGGCCACATAGAGTCATACAGAGTGGGGCTACAGGGAGCCTCACAAGCTCCCAGCTTGAGTTTGAAGAGGGAGAGCGAAAGGTGGAACTTCCTTAGACAAGGGCTCAATAATTCTAGGAGACCAGTTCCTAAGCCAAGTCTCCTGGGGAACTGGCCATTGTTTCTTTTCACATTCTAGTCACCAACTTCCTAGGAAGATGTCCCCAGTCTCTGTTACCTAAGCCTAGCTGAGCAAGACAGCAGTGAGATCTTACTTTTAAATGTTGGTACCCAACTATAATTAATCTGTAGCATTGTTTGGGTAGGAGGAAGCAGAGAATGTTAGAGTTGAAACATCCTAGAAGTACATTTAGCCCAAACTATTCATTTTACTTCTCAACAAATTGAAGCCCAGAAAGGTTCAGTGATATTTCAAAAGTGATAGAACAACTTAAGTGGCTCAAATTCCAGGTCTCCCAATTTCCAGTCTGAAACTCACTTCTCTAGACCACCCTGCCTGTCATTAAGAAACCTTTGCAATTATTCAGGCATGAGATGATGAGGTTTTGAGCAGGGAAGGTGGCCCTGGGAAGGAAGAAGGTAAAGTTCACCGTCGTCTATTTGTTTAGAGACAATTTTCTATTTCTTTATGCCCATCCATCCATCCATCCATCCAACCATTCTTCTTTTTTTTTTTTTTTTTTTCCTTTTTAAGATGGAGTCTTGCTCTGCTGCCCAGGCTGGAATGCCATGGCACGATCTTGGCTTACTGCAACCTCTGCCTCCAGGGTTCAAGCAATTCTCTTGCCTCAGGCTCCTGAGTAGCTGAGACTATAGGCACATGCCACAACATCTGGCTGATTTTTGTACTTTTAGTAGAGATGGGTTTTCATCATGTTGGCCAAGCTGGTCTCGAACCCCTGACGTTAGTGATCCACCCTCCTCGGCCTCCCAAAGTGCTGAGATTATAGGCGTGAGCCACCATGCCTGGCCCATCCATCCATTCTTTACTGATCCTCATTCTATGAGCCAAGGACTGTGCTAAACACTGAGTATATAGGAATGACTAAAGCATCACTCTCCTTTTAAGTAGCTTGCAGGCTGGTGAGTGGGCTCAGTGAAAACGCTGCAGCCAAAACCAACAAGTCGCTGCATCTCAGAAACCACGCTGCCATAAGCCTGTTCACATGAACTCTCAGCTAATATTCACACCCTTGTCTGTAAGTCACTGCCTCTGAAACCATCTCCCATCATTGGATGCTATCCCTGAGAAACTGGGAGGGGACCAGAGAATTCTCCCTGTTCCAAGAGAGCCTGGAGCACTTAAGTGATCTATAGGAAGCAGGAGCAAGAACTGCACTTAATGCCAAGCACCTTCCAGCCAGGAAAGGCAAGTTCTGGTTCACGCATTATCTCGGCCAAGCTGCCACTTCTTGCCAGCTAAAGTCTCTGTGTGGGTGTGTGCTGGGAAAAGCAGGGAGATTCCAGTCTGAGACTCTCTTGCCTGTTTATCCAGGGGCAGCTCAATTCCAGTGCAGCTGACAGTTGATCTGGGTGACCAAATAGTGATAGCACCCTTGGGCTACAGCTTCTACAAAAACAAGTAGTGTTGTCACCCAGTCTGACTCCCTCCATCAACAAGAGATTTCCCAGCATTGACTTCTACAGCATCTACTCCTAGGGGAGGAATGCAGGGCAAGAGTAAACAAGGTGAGGTGGTTGCAGCTGTCTCCTCCACTCTGCCTTATTTCACCAGGACTCTTCTTGCTCAAATATCAAGCAAAGCCGTAGAGCTGGCACCAAGAGGGTAACCTGTCTCATGGAAATGATGGGGCCCCTGGTCAGCCCCTTGATGGAGAGGTGCAGGAGGCTGGGGCCTCTGGGCCTTTTGTTACTGGGAGACAATAGGCTATGACCCTTTTATAAATATACTGAGTCCAGAGGTTAGCAGGGAGCAGGTGGGCAGGCTGGTGCCAGGCTCCATGGAAAAGAAAGGGAGAAATAGAGGGACAAAAGAGGAAAAATTAAAATTCAATGACTACTCTGGCTCATAGTAGTGAGCCAGGCACTCAGAACATGTATCACTCTGCATTTGTGTATGTTCACATTTTCCAGAGGAAATTGAGTGTGAGAGCCTAAATAATTTGTCCATGGTCACATAGCTGGCCAGCCAGACTTGAACCCAGTTCCATCACACTCCCTCAAATCTGCACTTTTATATAACACCACCTGCTGGGATTGGAAGGCCAATTGGGTGAGTTAGGACACAGAGCATTGTTATACAGAAAGGAACAGGAATGGATTCAGGATTTGGTAAGCTCTGACCCCTAGGGCGGAAAACCCAGTGGAAATTTGCATTCTTTTCTCTATCAATATAGGACCTCAGCATCCTGTTTCCTAGTCCCAGTAAATGGATTTTCCAGTGTTAAGGAAATCTCTTTTCAACTGCTCCTCTTACAGGGCTAAATGGCTTAGGTCAGATATACAAACAGAAAACAGATAAATCCAGGGTCATACTTTCTTTCAGACTTTTTATATTGCTCCTAATGTCCCCTATCAGATTAGACTGTGAGGCCAGGTGCAGTGATTCATGCCTGCAATCCCAGCACTTTGGGGGGCAGAGGCAGGTGGATTGCTTGAGCCCAGAAATTTGAGACCAGCTTGAGCAACATAGCAAGACCCATTTCTAAAAAAAAAATTTTTTTAAATTAGCTGGGTGTGGTGATGCACACCTGTAGTCCCAGCTACTCAGGAGGCTGAGTTGGGAGGATCCCTTGAGCCCAGGAGTTGGAGGCTACGGTGAGCCATGATGACACCACTACACTCCAGCCTGGGCGACAAAGTGAAATCCTGTCTCTAAAAACAAAAACAAAAACAAAAATGAAAACAAACAAAACATAGTAGGCTGTGGGGGTTAGGGACCAGAAGCATACCCAGAGGGTTACCCCGCTGGTCTCAGTGGCCCACTGTCTGAGTCCTTTTTCCCTCTGACACTGGGAAGCCTAGGAGTACAAAAGTTACCAAAGCAAAATCCACTTGATGATTTTTTTTTTATTGAGTACTTACTATGTGCCAAATACTGTTCTAGGCACTTGGGATATATCAACGAGCAAGACGAATATCCTTGCTCTCATGGAGCTTATCTTCCAGGAGAGTAAATAACCCTTTTTTGTGTATTAGAAAGGCCATGAGCTTTGGTGTCAGGCCTGGGTCAGATATCAGCCCCAACCCTAATGAGCCAGATGATCTCTGGGCAAGCTATTTAACTCACTGAGTGTTAGCTTTCTTATCTGTAAAATGGGAACCATAGCATGTTGTAGGACTGTTGTAAGGATTACAGATAATGCATGTTAATTGCCTGGCACAGAGCAGGGTTCAAAAATGGTTAATACTATTTTTCCAGTCCCAGCTGAATCCACAGATTCTGGGACAACTCACATGCTCTGTTATTTAAGGGCTTCAACCAGAGCATTATCTTTAAGATACCCTAGAGAGAGTCTGGTGTGCTGAACAACGTAGTTGGGTTTGAATCAACCTAAGGTCAGTGAATTTTCCCTCTAGAAATGTCTGCTCCCACCCCTAGACCTAATGGAAAAGATAGACCTGATTAGTCTCCCTCCCCTGCCGCAAGCCACAGATCACTGGAGTGCAGTGGACATCAGATCTAAGCTGGAATCAGCATCTGTTGGAGTTTGGACTGAGAGACAGAGTTAATTTACTTTGGAGAGCTAAGCAGGAAGGCCACATGGGCTGAGAGATAGAACCTACTGCCTGGTTCACCCGCAACGGGTCCTGTGCTTGTGGGGAAACAGCAGGAGCCCATCTGTGAAGAAGAGAGTGCTACAGCTCCAGGATGTAGGTGTGGCCCACAGAAGGGCTACACTTCCCACACCTAAGTTCTGTGCTATTTCCCTGTAATGTTCTAATAAAGC
Organism: Papio anubis; assembly: GCF_008728515.1. Classification (NCBI taxonomy): domain Eukaryota; kingdom Metazoa; phylum Chordata; class Mammalia; order Primates; family Cercopithecidae; genus Papio; species Papio anubis. The sequence continues at coordinate 158,058,539 of NC_044976.1, forward strand.
TCCCTTTTACTTTTGCTTCTTTGAGTAGGCTTCTGTTCTCACAACCAGATGATCTCCAAGACAAAGCCTGTACCTGTCTCAGAAGGTGGTTGTTGTGACATAATTTGGAAGCATCTGGCATTTAGTCGACATTCAATAAATGCTGTTGAAACTCCCCATGTTCTTGACAACCAGTCAGTCACTCAGCCATGGAAAGAGGAAATCTATAAACGGGCTAAACTAAGGGTGCATCTTAGCCTTATGGTTTATGAACATCTTTATCAATGTGGAAAATGAAGACAATGCTAGTATCGACCTCACCGTTCGCTGAGAATATTAAATGAGATGATTCAAGTTTAATACCTATCACATAAATAATAAATGTTAGCTCAGATTATTACTCCTACCATTGTCATAATTATTTAAGATGTGACAAGAGCTGGGCGCAGTGGCTCACACGTCTAATCCCAGCACTCTGGGAGGCCAAGGTGGGCAGATTGCTTGAGACCAGGAGTTTGAGACCAGCCTGGGCAACATAGTGAAACCCCATCTCCACTAAAAATACTATATATATATATATATATTAGCTGGGCATGGTGGCACGCACCTGTAGTCCCAGTTACAAGGGAGGCTGAAGTGGGAGAATCACCTGACCCCAGGAAGTCGAGGTTGCAGTGAGCCATGACTGCACCACTGTACTCCAGCCTGGGCGACGCGAGTGAGACCCTGTCTCAAAAAAATATGCAACAAGTGTTGTTTTAGGTCTTAATCTAGGCAAGGAGGGAGTATGCAGTGAGAGCAGAAGTGGGAGCACACAGAGAACAGGAGGATGTTCTGGGGAGTGGGGTCAAGAGGTTGGGCAATCCAGAGAAGGAACTGAGATGGAGAAGGGGAATAGGAAGAGGGGGGTCACTGGAATGATAAGCTTTATGTATATCTAGCACTTCAATGTTTATGGGATGCTTTTACCTACAATACCTTATTTGTCTGTCATAACACTCTATGGGGTACACAACGAAAGGTGTTATTATACAAACTTTAAAGAGGGCAAAACTCAGGCTAGGTGCAGATGTGTACAGCATGTACCAACTGAAGCTAAATCCACCCCTTTATCCTTTATACCACATTGCCTCTGAAAATAGGGATTAAGAGGCTGAAATGAGAGGTAAAGACTGGAGAAGAAACTGGAGGGCTTTTCTAGAGAGGTATTGTTTTATTTCTCAGTACCATTTGGATTCCTCTGGGCATCCCAGCAACAGAATATCTCCACCCCATCAGAGGCAGAGGCTCCAGATATAAGCAGGAGATGGTAAAGTCAGGGAACACCAGGAGGCCAATGAAGCGGCTGAATAAACCAGGCTGGACCCACACCCAGCTTCATCACCGTGCCCCGGTCCAGGAGAAGGCTTTCTTTAGCAAAGGACAAGCGCAAGCCCTTTACCATTCAGGCCATGGTCTCACTGCTAACACCAGGGGCTGCCCTGCAATTATATCTAAAGCCCCTCCCAGCTCAGTTGAGTGTCAGGTCTAGATCTTACCTCCCTGAAGTCAAGGGTTAAATGTGCTCTCCAGGGAAACAAATGCTAATTCTCTGGAGCACTACCAACAAGCAGGGCTTGCTGTGAGTTCCCAGGCTCGGGACAATCATCCCTGAGCTTAAGGTCAGTGCTGCTTAGCCCTTCCTTCGCCTCCTGGATACCACTTCTTCCCAAACCCTTAACATAGTGCTTGGCATATGGTCTATGCTCACTTCATGTTTGTTGGATAAATAAATGGGTACGTGAAAAAGCAAATGAATGACAGACTGGCTCTGGCAATCAAATCAGCCTGGGCTGTCACATTATGGTGACCCCGCCCTCTTGACTCTTAGACCCCAAATCAGAGATCAGCGGCCAACCTGACTTAAACAGCTGCTAAGGAAGGATGGAGTTAATACTGCTTCCCCTCTGCACTTCCTCTGACCTTTTGGAGGAGCCACACCCTGAGGAAAGGGTAGGGCCAAGAATACCCTGGCAGGAGGAGGTCTCTACCCACCTCTTTCCAGGACTTCTGCCTCCCCTCTCAATTACCCTGCCTCTCTCAGCTCAAGGCCCAGTGTGCAAGGAGGAGCTGTGGAGGGGACCGTTAAGAGCTGCATGGTGATGTGAGCTGCACGGTGATGTGGGCAGTGCCAAATTCTTCTTTGCATTTTCTGTAGTGCTAACGACCTTAATTGTTAATAATAACAGCAACAATAACAATCATGCCACCAGCACCTTTATGGTTTCTAGAATCTGTCTTCCAAATTGCTCCTAGCACATGACCTCATACCATCCTTGGAGGGACAGGGATAGTTCTCCCTGCCATGTGGGTAGAGACGTTGGGTACCAGGGAAGTTTGGTGTTGATCTGGTCACACAGTGTTGCAGTGATGGGGTCGAGGGTCCAGTCTTGGAGTGGGGAGAACTGGGCTGTACCCCCAGTTCTGCCTCAAACTAACCCAGCGTCTTTGGGCAAGTCTCGAGGTTCCAGTTCTCCGTCCATCTCAAATGCTCTGTCTCAATAAAATGAGACTGGTGACCAGCCCAAAGCCTGGTGACCGCCCTCCCCTGTACAAGGTCAGAAAGCCCCTGAAATGGATGCTTACTGTGCCTATCCTTGCATCCTAACAGATGTCATATGAGTGCTCCCCACAAAGAAGGTTGTAACATGGACGGCAGGGAGGAAACATCAAAAAATCATCCTAATGGTCCATGAGTGCCAGGAGAGCGACAGGCGGCAGGCCGCTGCTGCCAGATGCCATCCTGCCCACGGTACCGGCGCTGGCTCAGACAAAGGCTGGAGGCCTTCCAGCGAGTGGGATCAGACAGCCTCCCTTACCTGCCAGACCGATTCTCCAGGATGCTCCGAGTGTCCTCAGTCGGGATGCAGCAGCATGCCCCTTCCTCTCCATCTCCCCTCCCCTCCTCCATCAAATCTATTCTTTCTCTTTAAAATCCTGTTTGGCAGTCACCTCCTCCATGAATAATTTCCAGTTGAGCCCTGCCAAATTCTAGTCTCCCCATTCCTACTAACGCCCCTTCAGCCCCCAGCCATCCTATTAGTAGCTACCAGCCATCACTAGGTCATGTGTCCCTGTGCCAAATGAGATTTCAAGTGTGTGTTCCCGGTCTTGTATCCCCCTAGACAGAGGACGAATAGGGCCGGTATTTCCTATCTCCTCCTTTCTTAAATTTTCCTCCATCTTCAGCTCCCAAGATAGGAAGCAGGGCATTCGGGACACAAGAATAGCGGACTATAGATGGATGATACATTCCTCTCTACCTTGGGCAGTTTCCCTGGCCAGTTGCCAGGAAGGCTAATGCTAGAATCTCAGCCAGAGTCCAAACAAGGGCTCTGCCAACATGTCTACCTCTAGGGCCGAAAGTCTGGATTGGCAAGGAGGGTAAGCTGGCCTAGCAGCTGGCGACTTTGCCCGAATTTCTAATCCAACCCACAGCTCACATGAAAACCTAATCTCTCCAGCTCACAACACTGACTACAATCCCACTGACATTACTCCAATGTCGAATAATATTGTAGGTGAGCTAAACGAATTGCCTTTGTAGGTCAAAAGCGGTTGTATATTGGCATTTTCATATGGTTCAATCTAATAACTTTTGAGGGATTATGTGCCCTAGGAAACTTTGTGAAAATTTGAATTTCTCTACCTCTAGCTAATATGCCTTAGTTTCTGGCCTAGGACATAGCAGAATTACGGCCTTGGAAGGTACTTCCTAATCGAAGTTCCGGGCAGGTGGAGGTGGGAAATCTTAGAACCTGTTCTACTCCCAAACCTCAATGGTGGCAGTCCAAAGACATATGCTTTTTGGCCTCTTTTCCCCTGCTTATCCTGGGCAGAAGGGTGGGATTTGCAAGTTGTTACATTGTGCTAGATTCTATCTGTGATAAAAGAGTTTGGTTTGGGCATTGAGAGTTTTACTCCTTTGTCTTCTATAGAAGAGGAGGGTCTTGAATCAGGAATATCTGTATGTCCAAACTTGGTTTCATGTAACAGTGCAGTTGATGAAGGCTCAGAGATATCCCCTGCTTCAATCAAGGTTGCACAGCAGACAAGAGTCCAGATGACCACTTTTCTGACTCCCAGTCCCGTGCTCTTCTGGCAAGCCTGGCAGCCCACTAGAACAAACTCCTCCCTGTCTGCCCCCTTCCAACTTCCTGGCTCCCGCTCTTTCAGGCTCCCTCACCAACACAGAAGGGGAATTGACTAAAGGATTAATAGCCCTCGCCTACATGAGCCTACGTAAAAAGAGCCCTGAGTCATGTAGGGCCTAGCCCCAGGGTTTCCAGGAGAAGAGAGGGAGAGAAAAAGAGAGAGAAGCCATCCTGGAAACTCAATCTCTCTCCAGAGCGAGGACCAGGATGGGGAGGTGGGGGTGGGTAGCACAATGATTTGGGTCAATGACAGGAGAGTCAGGTGTGCTGTCCTTGCCAAGGGATTGCCTAGAAGGCCTTGCTTAACTCAGGCGTGAAGGCTCTGGGCAGGCACTGCTTGCTGGTTTCTTCCAGAATCACCTAATTAGAGAATTCTAAGGGATGCTAAAGGTTGGTCAGCAACAATCTCTGGGCTGTTTGGTCAATTTCTTCTCTTACAGCCTGGGACCGCCCTCCTCAAAAGTTAGGCGGGTGACTCTGGAAGCCCTCAGTCCCCAGGTTCCCTCAGCTGGCCGCATGGCATGGTGGGAGGATGTCTGTCATCCTGCCTCCCTTTGTGGCCCACCCATCAGGGCACAGCTGCTCCTGTCTGGACAGAAGAGGCTGTGGGTGGGGAGCAGTGAGGGTGGGAAGGAAGGCTTCCTAAGGGACCTTACTTTCTCAGAAGATCCCTCTGTGTGTTCCATGGGGACTCTCAGCACTCAAGAGCTTAGAAAAGACACTCCTATTGGTCAGGAGTTTTGCAGATAAGGTGAGAAGAAACCAGGAATCTAGGAGTGCCTCTGGCATGGACTTCTCTCTCTGGCTAAGTGTTTGGAAAAATTTCAAACCTGAAAGGTTGAAAAAGATAGCACAACAAACAACTGCAGACCCTTTACTTAGTTTCATCTTTTTTTTTTTTTTTTTTGAGACAGGGTCTCACTCTGTCAACCAGGCTGGAGTACAGTGTCATGATCACAGCTCACTGCAATCTCGACCTGTTGGGTTCAAGTTATCCTCCCGCCTCAGCCTGCTGAGTAGGTAGGACTACAGACAGGTGCACAGCCACTATGCCCAGCTAATTTTTTATTTTGTAGAGGTGGAGTCTTGCTATGTCATTCGTCTCTACAAAACAACAACAACAATAACAAAATCAGCCAGCCATGGTGTCATGCACCTGCTCCAGCTACTTGGGAGGCTGAGGTGGGAGGATTGCTTGAACCTAGGAGTTTTAGGCTGCAGTGAGCTATGACTGCACCACTGCACTTCAGCCTGGGTGACAGAACAAGGCCCTGTTTCAAAAATAAATGGGGGCTGAGCGTGGTAGCTCATACCTGTAATCCCAGCACTTTGGGAGGCTGAGGAAGGTGGATCACCTGAGGTCAGGAGTTTCAGACCAGCCTGACCAACATGGAGAAACCCCATCTCCACTAAAAATACAAAATTAGCTGGGTGTAGTGGTGCATGCCTGTAATTCCAGCTACTCAGGAGGCTGAGGCAGCAGAATCGTTTGAACCCAGGAGGTGGAGGTTGCGGTAAGCTGAGATTGTGCCATTGCACTCCAGCCTGGGCAACAAGAGCAAAACTCCATCTCAAAATAATAATAATAATAATAATAAAATTAAATAAATAAATGAGGCCGGGTGCAGTGGCTCATTCCTGTAATCCCCACACTTTGGGAAGCTGAAGCAGGTGGATTGCTTGAGCCCAGGAGTTCGAGACCAATCTGGACAACATGGTGAAACCCCGTCTCTACAAAAAATATGAAAATTAGCAAGGCATGATGGCATGCGCCTGTAGTCCTAGCCACTTGGGAGGCTGAGGTGGGAGGATAGCTCGAGCCCAGGAGATCAAGGCTGCTGTCAATTGTAATAGTGTCCCTGCACTCCAGCTGGATGACAAAGCAAGACCCGGTCTCAAAAACAAACAAACAAACGAAGAGATACATTTCTGTTGCTTATTAAGCCACCCAGTCTATGATGTTGTTTCAGCAGCCCAAACTAAGCTATGCTAAGACCAATCTTTCACCCCATTGGGTGAAAGATTTAGTATCCATTAAACGCTAGACTAAATCAGCTATTAGAGTAGAGGCTGCAAACTGGTCAATTTAAAGTTCCAACCTAGCACAGTGGCTCACTCATTATTCTGGTGCTTTGGGAGGCTGAGGCAAGAGCATCACCTGAGCCTAGGAGTTCAAGCTATGGGCCACTGCACTCCAACATGGCTGACAGAGTGAGACCCTATCTCTAAAAATAGGTAAATAAATAAAGATAATGTTGGCTAAAAGATGCAAAGTTTCAATTAGACAGAAGGAATGTTTCTGAGATTTACTGCACAACATGGTGACTACAGTTAATGTAACGCATGTTTCAGAATTGCTAAGATTTTAAATGTTTACACTACAAAAACAATGATAAATGCGTGAGGTGATGGATATGTTGATAGTTTGACTGAATCATTCCATAATGTATACATACATCAAAACACCACATTGCATCCCATACATATATGAAACTAGTATTTGTCTATTAAAAATTAAATTTAAAAAATGTTTTTTTTTTAAGATGGAGTTTCACTCTTCTTGCCTAGGCTGGACTGCAATAGCGTGATCTTGGCTCACTACAACCTTCGCCTCCTGGGTTCAAGCGATTATCCTGCTTCAGCCTCCCAAGTAGCTGGGATTACAGGTATACACCACCATGCCCGGCTAATTTTCTATTTTTAGTAGAGACAGGGTTTCTCCATGTTGGTCAGGCTAGTCTAAAACTCCCAACCTCAGATGATCTACCCACCTCAGCCTCCCATAAAATTAAATTAAATTTAAAGAAAAATGTTGTCATTACTACTAGATTTTATTAGTTGGAATTTACTTATTTATTTATTTATTTGATACAGAGTCTTGCTCTGTCTCCCAGGCTGGAAGTGCAGTGGCGTGATCTTGGCTCATTGCAAACTCCGCCTCCTGAGTTCAATTAATTTCTGGCTAATTTTTATATTTTTAGTAGAGACAGGGTTTCACCACGTTAGCCAGGTTGGTCTCAAACTCCTGACCTCAAGTAATCCACCTGCCTGGGCCTCCCAAAGTGTTGGGATTACAGGCATGCCCAGCTGGCACCACCATGCCCAACTGGCATTTACTTTTTAATTTTTTGAGACCGAGTCTTGCTTTATCATGCATTCTGGAGTGCAGTGTCATGATCAGAGCTTATGGGAGCCTCAAACTCCTGGGCTCCAGCGATCCTCCCACCTTGGCCTCCGAATGTGGTAGGATTACAGAGTGAGGCCTTGTGTCTAGCCTCGTTGGCATTTCTGTTAAGAGTTTTCCCTCCCTGCTCCTCCCTTTCCAGGTCAACTGTCAAAATAAACTCAAGGAACTTTTAATCTTCAATGTGTTACAATCTATTACCATTATCCTTTTGAATGCTCAATGCGTTTCACACCTGGCTGGCGGGAGACCCTTTAAGCCAGCTCCTGTGCCAACATGTCATGACATGAGCACGCTCTAGTTTCCGGCACAACATAGTTCACTTATACTTTCCTGGTCTCAGACTTGGAATTAGTCATTTCTTCAGGGAGCCCTGTTCCTTACAACCTCCCCCGTGGGAAGTTGTACTTAGAAATAAAAATCCAGGTACTAGGTGTGTTCCTGTCCACAGTCCTTTCAGTGGACAGACCCACAAGATATACAAAAAACCCCACAAGATTCTATTTCCCCTTCCCTGGTTCCATACTTGTATCTCTCTTTTTCCATAGTGAGACCCTGATTTCCAGAAATATCACCATAGTTACTCATTTCATCTATCATACAGTAAACAAAACATAGTTTCCAATTTATGACACAAATACTGCAACCAATAACATGTCTACAAAGTAAAGGTCAATATTTCTTTGTAGTTTTTTTTTTTTTCTTACTTAAAATATGAATTCCACAAAGAATATAGAATCAGGGTTTTAAGCTTAAAAAGTACTTGAATTAGGCCAGGCGTGGTGGCTCAAGCCTGTAATCCCAGCACGTCGGGAGGCCAAGGCGGGTGGATCATGAGGTCAGGAGATCGAGACCATCCTGGCTAACACAGTGAAACCCTGTCTTTACTAAAAATACAAAAAATTAGCCAGGCGTGGTGGCGGGTGCCTGTAGTCCCAGCTACTTGGGAAGCTGAGGCAGGAGAATGACGTGAATCTGGCAGGCGGAGCTTGCAATGAGCCGAGATCCCGCCACCCCACTCCAGCCTGGGCGACAGGCTCCATCTCAAAAAAAAGAAAAAAAAAAAAAACAAAATTCTTACTTCTCCTGCTTTCTTATCCCAAAGGTGGCATACTATATACTGTACTACGTCTTGGTTTTTTCACTTAATAATATATCCTAACAATCATATCATGTAAGTTCACAGGGCTCCCAGTCATTCTTTTTTTTTCTTTTTGGCTGCCTAGTATTCTATTGTATGGATGTACCATTGTTTGTTCAACCATTTTCTTAAGAATGGGCATTTGGATAGCTTCCAATGATTTCCTATTGTAAATATGCCTTTAAAAAACACCTTGTGGGCCGGGCGCGGTGGCTCAAGCCTGTAATCCCAGCACTTTGGGAGGCCGAGACGGGCGGATCACGAGGTCAGTAGATCGAGACCATCCTGGCTAACACAGTGAAACCCCGTCTCTACTAAAAATACAAAAAATTAGCCGGGCGTAGTGGCGGCGCCTGTAGTCCCAGCTACTCGGGAGGCTGAGGCAGGAGAATGGCGTAAACCCCGGAGGCGGAGCTTGCAGTGAGCCGAGATCGCGCCACTGCACTCCAGCCTGGGCGACAGAGCGAGACTCCGCCTCAAAAAAAAAACAAAAACAAAAACAAAAAAAAAACACCTTGTGGCTGGTCTTGGTGGCTCACGCCTATAATCTCAGCACTTTGGGAAGCTGAGGTAGGTGGACTACCTGAGCTCAGGAGTTTGAGACCAGCCTGGGCAACACGGTGAAATCCCATCTCTACTAAAATACAAAAAATTGGCTGGCGTGGTGGCGTGCACTTGTAATCCCAACTACTCACAAGGCTGAGACAGAATTGCTTGAACCGGGAAGGTGGAGCTTGAAGTGAGCCAAGATCGCGCCACTGCACTCTAGCCCGGGCGACAGAGGGAGACTCTGTCTCAAAAAAAAAAAAAAAAAAAAATCACCTTGTACGTATCTTTCCATATTTGTGAATGAGCATCTTCTGGATAAATTCCTAGAAGTAGGGTTGCTGGGTAAATGTGTATGTAGCTTTGTTAGATGCTGCTAACTTCCTCTCCATTGAGGGTGTACTACTGGTTTGTACTCCTGGCATTGATTATGCAACCTAGGTAGACCTTGCTATGAGGTGTTCTAAGCTAAGACTTTCCTTGAACCTAGCTGAGAGTCCTTGACCTTCCTACCAATAAACACACTGCTCCAAACTCCCTCTGCCACACCCCAAGTGAAGTGGCAGAAAGGCAAGAGGAAGGGGGTCTTATTAATCCCATCCCAGTTCATCTTCCCTGAGTTGTCCCAGGGGTTTGTGCATGAAACTTGGGAAACTAGAGCAGAGGTGAGTGATGAGGCTGAGGATCTCAGGCAGACAGGAACTGGGGTGAGGAAAGGTAGAAATGGGGGCTCTGCCCCTTGGCACCTATGTTCTCAATCCTTTTCTTTCCTTCGGCCTCTCTACTATCCCTTCACACATAGACTGCCTCTCAACAGCCTCTTCTCTGACCTGGGGCCCTTGGCTCTGGTTCTCACTAGATCCTGCCTGGTTTCCCTCCTCAACCCAAGTTGGTGTAGGCTGAACACAGAGGACTGGCTTAAGGTAGAGGCAGAAATAGAAAGTCTCTGTCATTTCTGTTTTAACATGTGCGGAGGAAATAAGTCAGTGGAACAAGAATGGCTCACACAAGGGAAAGAGGAAAGAGGACACAAAGAGAGATACTGGCAGAGGAAGCCAAGGGCAAAACATTCCACACAAGCATTTTGGACTCCAGCCTCAGGGCCTGCTCTAATCCTATGACCTGTAGAAAAGGGGAAATGAGTGGAGAAAGGTTGTCATCCCAGTCTGACAAGGCAGAGGCCTTGCTTTTCTCATCGCTCTTTCCTTCTCAGCCCTACCCACCAAATACCGACTGGGATGATAGGAATCAATGCTTATCTAAGAAACAGGGAGCTGGACTGCATAGGGAGCCTTGTTTGAGAGGCACCCTTTGGGGGAAGAATTCAGATTGCCTGAAGAATCCTTCCAGAGAAGGATAGTTAAGACTCTGAGTGGGGTGTTCCCCTTCAAGGTCAGATTGCTAATCTAACCTTGGAGTTTGGAGCTAATCTAACCTAAATCCAACAGTTTTTTAGGGGTTTGGCTAACGGGGTTTGTCTTGGTCATTCTGGGGACTAAGAATGAACAAGATTCTTTCCTCTCTCCAAGGTTTAGTGGGTCTGCAATGCTCTGTCCTAGTGGGCAGGGCTGATCCATGTCTTTGGGTGCTGGGTCCAAGGCCAGGAGCATTGAAAAAAAAAAAAAAAAAAAGAGAGAGAGAGAGAAAAGTGCCCATCGGGGTTTCGGAGTTTTGGAGAGAAGCTAAATTCTTGAATAAGAGGCAGTTTGCAGTGGAAGGCTTGACCTGCTGACAGGTGGCAGGGAGCAGCCCAGCCCCTGTTCCTCTCAGGACCTCGGGTCAGTGGGAGTGGGGAAGAGTAAAGCCTCCCGATATCCTGGCCCAGGACGTCCAGCCCCTACACACCACCTTACCTCTTCCAGCACCCACACCTTCGGCAAATTCTAACCGCTCTCCTTCTGCCCCTAACTGGGTCCTCTCATTTTGATTTTCTTCTGACGAAGACCACAGCAATGTGACAAATCTGCCTAGCCACGCCCTGTCACCTCTACCGTGGAGAGCAGGCTTTTCATTGTGCAGAAGGGAAACTGGAGGCCAGACGGCGGGTTAGGAACTCGCTGGCATCAGGCTGATTCCAAGGCCCCCTAAACTGCCCGTACTTCTCTCAATGCGCGTTGACCCAGCGCTCTAACGTCCCAGGCTCTGTGCTGGGCGCTGGGAGTCCCAGGGGTAAGACAGGCTGTGCTCCTTTGACTTGACCTTCAATCCGGAGACTTGGTGGTAAATGGAAGGGAGAAGGGTCTGAGGCTCGGCACGACCTGGAAGGCAGGAAGCCTCCGTTGGCAGCTCAGTTCGCATTCTCCACGGAGTTCTCAGACTACGGCAGAGCCCGGGAGGGTGGAGCCCAGCAGCGGAGAGGCTGGCGGGGCGGGGTCGCAGAGGCCGCGGAAAGCGGAGGGGCCGCGGGGTTGCGCAGTCGATCCCGCCCCGAGCCCCGGGGGAAGGGCTGAGACTGCGGGAGCCGATTCCCCGCTTTGGCAGCGACCCCAGGCTCAAAGCCGCGGGAGCAGGCAACCCGGTGCGCGCTAAATAACGACCTCACGGAGAAGCAGTCCCTGAGCCCGTCAACATCGACCCCTAATCAGATTACTGAAAATAGGAAGGCCGGCTGCAGGAATAGTGACACTCTGGGCCCCCACGATGGGAGGCCGCGGCGGAAGCGGCGTGATTTTCGGGGTTGCACCTCAGCAAGATGGTGGCAGGGAGGATGGGACTCCCGAGGAGGAGGAAAGAAATGGATCCCCTCCCTCCAGAACACGGGCATTGATTCTGTCTTGGGGCCCCTGCCCACTGGGGAAGGCCTCATTCCCTTATCGACCAGAATACAGGTAGGGAAGAGTCCAGCCAATGGGGTGCAGTCAGATCAATTAACACCTCAAAATGAAAATCGGTTCCTGTTGCTTCCTCAGCCCCGAGATGAGCTCTCCTCTAAGTGTTTTGCTTCCTTCTCCCCCAGTTTCTCAGCTGTAGCCTTTACCACTCCTCCAAGCCCTGGGGCTGAAGGCAGGTGTTTCCTCTCCCCCAGCCTGATTCCCACAGACCTGTCTGCTTCAGGGTTTAGGGCCCACCTTCCAGAACACGGCTTACCAAGCTGCCACCATCCTTCCTGCCCCTCCCAGAGTCTGCTCCCCAAGCCACCACCCTCAGCCAAGGAGGGTAACTCAGCTCATGGGCTAGGAGGCCTCTTTCCGTCCCCTTCTTCCTAAACGCTCCTGGCCCAGCCCCTCCTCACCCCCAGGCTCCTTTCCTGGGCCTGGCCCAGCCTGGAATAAGCTTGGTCTCCTTCCTCCAGGTAGAGGGCCCAGAGTGAAGGGGGCACAGGAGGGCCTCCAATGAGAAGCCCTGGAGAAAGGGCAGCTTGGGGAGGGGCTTAAGGAGCAGGGCGAGGGTCTCTAGACTCCCTGCCAGACTCCTCACCCAGAGGAGGGAGCACTACAGAATGGGATTTTGTTTCCCTTCCCTCCCCAACTCCTTTCACCTCCCCACAGGGGCCTCAGTTGAATGCTGGCCTATTGCTTCATCTGACATTCCCCCTGCCCGGCCAGCAGGCGCCGGCATCTTGTCTGCAAGTTATTGTAAGTCCGGCAGGAATGCCCAGGAGGGAGGTGCCTCTGGCCAGCAGAGTGCCCACTTCCCTCCCAAGATGTGGCTGGGCACTCCTGCACCCTCCACACCCAGTTGGAGAAGAGCGGCGGGTACCCTCAGGGAGGTGGAGGAGTGTATGAGGCCAGACTTGACTCGGGGAAGGATGCCAGCAGCCCCCTCTACCAAGAGCGAACCAAGTATGTAAGAGAAAGAGAGAAGGGAGAGCAGGAAGGACAATCCCATTCTTAATTCCTAGCTCTTCAGCAAACCAAGGAAGTGACCCAAGATGCTCAGGGACCCTTCCACAGATGCCTGTGGCCCACCCCGTCTGCCAAACACTCACCAGCCCCACAGTCTCCAGCCTTGAAATCGGAAACTTTTCAATTCACCCTTCTCCTTCCTCCCCTTTGGGACCAGAGATGTGTGGGGCGGTGCCCTCGGAGACACTCATACAGTTGGTTCTGGACGCTCACACACTCTCAAACAACAGCGGTACGAGGGAACTCCCAGCTTTTTCCACAGCTAATTATAGATGTGAAAGTCTGAGGATGTTTTGCAAGCAACACAGAGAAACTGCTTAGGTTTCTCTGCAAAGCTAAAGAAATTTAATTTGTGCACTCTCCTTCCCCTACTCCTCCCAACTTCTCCCAGCCCACCTCTACCCCATGGCCCCAAAGTGCCCCTCTCCTAGTTCCCGCTGCAGCCCCCCTTTCCTGCCGAAGATTTCTTTAGTTCCTTTTTTTTTTTTTTTCCATCTCTCTTTTGGGCTTTTGAGAAAGGGAACAGACACGGAAAATATTTTTGCAACAGTTTTCCATCCTGCGTCTCATTCCCAAGCCAAGGGGGAAGGGGAGGGCAGGAATGGAATGGGTTGAGGGAGTGGAGATAAATGTTTTTTCCAAGAGTTCAATTTTGGTGTCAAAAAGAGAGTCCCTCCATTCCCCTACCCCATAGCACAGGAATGACAAGAACTAGGAAAAGAGAGATAAATCACTTATTTGACTATACAGTTTCTCAGAAAACAGTATTTGACAAATCTGTGCACACACACATATTTTTAAAAATCCTCCAAACCCAGTCGCATGAAATATGCTAGAAAGAGGAAAATCGGGGAGTTTTAGAAGCCACTGAGAGAAAAGAAAGAAACAAAGTTTGCAAATCACAAGTCAATTCATTCTCTGCAAGCCTACCTCTCTTTCTAGCAAAGATCCAGGTTTCTCCAAGTGGGACTCTCCCTCCGGGTTTCCATGGATGGGGGTAGGGTGGGGTGACCACCCACCAGTCTCCCCAGTGTGGCAACCAAGCTGGAGACGCTGGCTTTGCTCTCTTGCCTTTCCGGCTAAGGCCGGGGAGTGGGCTGGGTCTCCTCCCCCTGCCCTTCCAATGGGAAGGACCTCTCAGGTTCCTGAAAGAAAAAGGGTGCAGGAGAGCTGGACGGGTGTCTCTGATCTTGCTCTCTTCAGAGGGATGGTTCCCCAGGAAGTTCGTGCCCCCCTCCCAGCCCCCAGCGTTGGACAATCTCAACAGCAGAGCTTTCTTAAGAAAATGCTTGTCATGGCAACAGCTCTAGCTAACTCGGGCCAGACTCCTGCTCACCAGCTCTCCCCAAGCAGTGCGGGAAGAGAGAGGGGAGGAGCAGGAGCTGGAACAGAGGTGGGACTTGGCATGAGGCCAAACCATTACTCTACTGTTAAGGTGGCCCGATTCCTGCGGTTGCTTCCTGGTTCGTCTTAAGGGGGAATGGGGAAAGAAAGGGAAGGAATCCTCTCCTCTGTCGGCTTTCTTCCCCACCCTTGCTCTCACTTGTTGAATAGAAAGCTGAGTGGGGTGGAGGAGGGGTGAGGGTGGAGGTGGGGAGTGGATGTGGGTGGCGGTATTCAACGGTTGCTGGGCGGAGGGGAAAAAAAAGGAAGCTTCGGCAGGCGGTTGGCTTCCTGCAGCTCCTATGGGCCTCTCAACCCCTTACTCACTTAGATCCAGGACCCAGAAACCCAAGGTGTCTGTGGACACTTGTATGTCCCCTCCCACCTTCCTGCTCGTCTGAATAGGGGGTTCCTTGGAGAAGGAGAATAAATTGTTTTGTAAACACACACACACACACACCTCCTCCCCGACACCTTATATACAGGTCACATTTTGTTCCCTCTTGCCCCTGTACCCACCAGAGGTATACTGACAGTGCATGAAAATAGCTGCCTACTTTTGAGTCCTGCTATGCGTAGGCTATGATACCAAAAGCTTTGTCTATACGATATCATTTCTAGTCTTCATGGCAATTTTGAAAGGTACTTGTTATTAGCCTCATTTCCTAGCTGAGGAAATTGAAGATTGAGTGTCTGGCTGAAGATTGAGTGTCTGGTTCATGACAGAGCCAACAATTCAAGGCCAAGTCAGATGGACTCCAAAGCCCAAGTACTTTCCTGTACTTGTATCATACTCCGGCACACATTTCTGTTTTAATTTGGACACACTCAGACATCCCTGCACACTTATACACAGCCTGTAAACTGTTCATCACAGCCCCATACCCACACACCCACTAGCATTGTGCAACAGTGCCACCCATAGATTTTGCATAGAACTTTATGGCTTTCAAGCACAAACATGCACCATCAGCTGGTTCACACAACAACATATCTTCATTGACTGACAGATTCCCACACCTACCTCAGCAAACACACTCATGTTTATATGCTTGTGGAAGGCGCGTTGACATATATCTCACAGGTTATAGCTATGAGCTATGCTGTGAAGAAGGTGACTGGCCACTACTTCCCAATCTTTTAAACAGAGGGTTGGGAAAAGGCCTCTTTGATCCTATCATTCTAACCCAACACCTCACACCACCCCTGTCCTTCTTTGCTGTCATCCCTGCCCCCAAGAAGCAGAGCCACACGCACATGGAGAAACAGAGTTGTGAATTAGACCCAGGGGTTCAGTTTCCCCTGTGTCCAATTAGCACCCTTCCCAATGTTCTTTCATTTGGGTCCTCTTTTTCCTTTTCATTTTCTTACCCTGCTATTTCTTTTTTCTTTTTTTTTTGAGATGGAGTCTTGCTCTGTGGCCCAGGCTGGAGTGCAGTGGCGTGATCTCGGCTCACTGCAACCTCCGCCTCCCGGGTTCACGCCATTCTCCTGCCTCAGCCTCCCGAGTAGCTGGGACTACAGGCGCCTGCCTCCACGCCTGGCTAATTTTGTTTTTGTAATTTTAGTAGAGATGGGGTTTCACCGTGTTAGCCAGGATGGTCTCGATCTCCTGACCTCGTGATCCGCCCGCCTCGGCCTCCCAAAGTGCTGGGATTACAGGCGTGAGCCACTGCACCCAGCCAGTAATGTTTTTAGACTGGTTGGGCTGGGCTCAGAACTCAGAGTTCCTCAATGTGAGGCTGGAGATTGCCTGCTATCATCTGAAAACACAATCCAAAATAACCCTGGCTAGGGTCAGTGGCTCATCCGTGTAATTCCAGTACTTTGGGAGGCTGAGGCGGGAGGATCACTTGAGGCCAGATTTCAAGACTAGCCTGGGCAACATAGCAAGACCCACCCCATCTCTACAAAAAAAGTAAGAGAAAAAAAATAAGCCCCTGCCTGTGCTTGTGCCTCTCCCTGCCAGCAGCTGAAGAAAGTTGCAGGAGTAAGGGGAGATTTTAGGGCCACCCTCCATGGAAACTGTGGGTTGTTTAGTCCTTTTTGCCTAGTGATTGACCCTCCCACCCTCAAGGCACTTACAGGACTCCAAAGGTGACCTTTGTTCTCATTTCAGCCTCTTGCAACTCCACTGGTCACTCTCACCTTCCCAGGGCATTTCAAGAACAGAGTTGGTACCTTGTTAGATTCCTTCCTTCCTCCCTCCCTCTTCCCTCCCTCTTCCTTTCCCTCCCCTCCCCTCCCCTTCCCTTCCTTTCACCGTTTCTTTCTCCTTCCTTCCTTCCTTCCTTCCATCTCCCTTCTCTCCTTCCCTTCCCTTCCTTTCTTTCTGTCCCTCCCTCCCTCTCTCTGTCTCTTTTTCTTTTCTCTCTCTCTTTTTTCCTTCCTTCCTCTCTTCCTTTCTACCCCCTTCCCTCCTTCCTTCCCTCCCTCCCTCCCTCCTTCCTTCCTTCCTCTCTTCCTTTCTTGCCCCCTTCCTTCCTTCCTTCCTTCCTTCCTTCCTTCCTCTCTTTCTTTTTTTCATTATAGGTCTCCCTGTGTTGCCCAAGTTGGTCTTAAACTCATGACCTCAAGTGATCCTCTCACCTCAGCCTTCCTGGAAACTGGGACTACGGACACACCCCCCAATGCACAGCACCTTTGTTAGATTTGGGTAGACCCTAGCAAAATGTCAGCTTCAGGAGCCCAAATCAGTTGTTGGGGAAGACATGAGAAAGAAAGGAAAAGAAATGAATCAGCCGAAAAGAGCTGCAGATTTAACGGCTTGTCAGGCTCCCTGCTGGATGGCACCAACATGACATTTTAGCACCAATGAGTGTCAGTTGCATCTTTATCATAAGTAAGCCAGTCTCTGAAATGACTCTTTAAACGTATTAAAGTATATTTTAAGCTCGTCTGCAGTGGCTGTGTGTGGAGGCATTGCCTAACTGTTCAGGAAACTTGTCTTGGGGGAATAACAATTTAGGCCAGATGTATGGTCCCATTAAAGAAGAAGTCTGCTTTGGCTGCCTGTTTTGTGGGGACTGGGAAATGATGCCCTTTCATAGCTGGTTATTATTGGAAAGGTAAGATCTTCCCCTCAAGCTCCCTGGATTCCAGCGAGACAGGCTCTGCCTGGGAGGTGCTGTCAAAAGAGGCGCTGATGGCTATCCCACCTCTGGCTGGCGAGGATTCAGGGCAGGCCAGGATGATGACTTTCAGGGTGGCTGCAGGTCCTCCCCTTGACCGACTGTGGGGTTGTGGGATGAGAAAAAAGGAATCCCCTTCCCACTCCATTCCCACCCCAGCTCTGCTGCAGACACGAGGGAGGTATGTTGTCCCCAGAGGACAATGTGACCCCAGAGGAGCCGAGTGGACCGTAGCCTGGTCTCTGTCACTGAGCTGACCACTAAGGCCTGTGTTTTCTGGAAAGTTAGAAGCCTCGGTGCTTCACTTCTTGCAGTGGCAGGTTTGAGGTCTAGAACGGGTAAAAATAAATCTATCCATAAAAATAACCACTAGATGTGGGAAAATGGAGTTGGCCCCGCTGGGGCAAGAAGGAGGACACTGCCTCTGGCATCAGAAGTTCATAGTCTGCATGTTCTGCTCAGCTCTGAGCAGTCCTGTTTCCCTCTTCTCGCAGCCGTACTCTTGACTTTACAGGTTCCTGTTCTTTAGGTCTAGCCTGGCTCTCCTCAGCCTCCTGTCCTCCCCATAGCAGGTCAGTCTCTACAGTGCTTACATCACTGTGGACGCTGTCCCGACCCCATCTCTCACTTGAGGAAAATGCAGTCAGCACTGTCTCTCGCTTAGCTGTTTAACAGAATGTGTTCCTCTGCCTCTCGATGACTCCACCTTGAGTTTTCCAAATCTTCCTCACCATTTCCTGCACCTCCCCCAAATGCAGACTTCATGACTCCCTGTTGTGAATATCTACCGTTTTGCCTTGGCTAGAACAGCAGCCATTTTCCCCATGCCCGAACCCAGTTCTTTGGGATGTCCTTTTTTCTCACTGTTAAGATGGAAGCTGGGCCAGGCCTGGTGGCTCATGCCTGTAATCCCAGCACTTTGGGAGGCCGAGGCCGTCGGATCACTTGAGGTCAGGAGTTCAAGACCAGCCTGGGCAACATGGTAAAACCCTGTCTCTACTAAAAATACAAAACTTAGCCAGCACGGTGGTGTGCGCCTGTAGTCCCAGCTACTCGGGAGGCTGAGGCAGGAGAATCGCTTGAAACCAGGTGATGAAGGTTACAGTGAGCTGAGATTGAGCCACTGTACTCCAGGCTGGGTGATAGAGTGAGACTCTGTCTCAATAAATAAATAAATAAATAAAAATACAAAAAAAAAATAAAAAATGTCACTGGGCATGCCTGTAATCCCAGGTACACAGGCGACTGAAGCCTGAGAATCACTTGAACCCCAGAGGCTAAAGTTGCAGTAAGCTGAGATTGTGCCACTATACTCCAGCCTGGGTGACAGAAAACAAAACAAAACAAAACAAAATCTCAAAAAACAAAACAAAACAAAAAACAATGATTGAAACTGACATTTTATTAGTGGTCCTAACGCCACCTGACCCAAGCTGAGCCAATTACATCCTTTCCTGAGAGTTTTGCACTTACGATCAAATAGAAAACAAGGCTTGGTTCCTGCTGCGAATACTGTGAAGAGAGAGACTCTGGAAGTATCAGGGGTCAAGTTCCCTGCCCCCTGGAAGAAGCCTGCAATAAATGAGAATACAGCTCGCACGCATGCAAGACAGGCAGAGGAGAAAGCTAAGGAGTGAGTGCCAGCAGCACTGGAGTTCGTTGTACCTCATATCCCACTGTACCCCTGCCTTTCCTGCAAATGAGTTACATGACTCATTGTGCATGCCTACGCTAGATGAAACTAGGTTTTTTGGTCACTTGTACTAAGTAATGTAGAAATGTAGTGTAGAAAGTAATATACAAAGTCTTTGAGCTAGTACCTACCATTTAGATTCAGTCATTTCTGTGCATTTTATTCATTCAGTAAGTATCTCTGAATACCTACTGTTCAATTTAGCATACATTTATTGAATGTCTACTGTTTCAACATCTACTGGGCCCAGATGAGGTATACAGAGGTAATAAGCTTATAGTTTAGTAGAAGGAAAAGATATTTTCACAGCATAAGTAGCTACAATCAAAGATGCTATAATCTTTCAAATATATTTACTGAATGCTTACTATGTGCTAGGTAGTACATATTAAAAGATGAAATATAAAATGCTAGGAAACGCTAGGGTGATTGCCTCAGATGGGAATATTAGAAAGCTCTAGGAAGGAGATAATATTTGCAAGTACCTGAAAAATCTTGGAAAGCAAGCTTTGAACTGTTTTGGATGGGGGTGGGGTTAGGGTGGGACATGAGCAAAGGTCTCGAGGTAGAAAGAATACAGAACGAGGTGGGTGGATTTCCTGAGGCCAGGAGTTTGAGCCTGGCCTGGGCAACATGGCAAAACCCCATCGCTAGTAAAAATACAAAAATTTAGCTGGGTGTGGTGGCACATACCTGTAATCCCAGCTACTTGGGAGGCTGAGGCATGAGAATAGTTTGAATCCAGGAGGCAGAGGTTGCGATGAGCCAAGATCGCGTCACTGCACTCCTGTCTGGGTGACAGAGCAAGACTCTGTCTCAAAAAAAAAAAAAAAAAAGAAAGAACAAAAGAATAGAGAAGAAAGACGGGGGAGGTGGTTTAGTTTAGTCAATGGAGGGCCCTGAGTGGCCTCACTGGGTCTATGTTTAGCAAGCTGGCTGTGGCAGTAGCGTGTAGGGTAGACTGCAAGCCTAGAGATGATGGGAGGGATAATCCAGGCACAATGCATTACTAGGCAATGTTATGGAACATAGTGATATGTAACATAGTCCCTGCCTTCCAGAAGCATCTAACCTGGTTGTGGAGAGATATAAAGTGAATAACAACGGCATAAAGTATATGCTGAAGTCTAAAACTTTGTTCCAGATGGAAAATCCAGTGAAAGTTTAGCAAAGGAAAGCTGAAGATGGGCTGGAAGCTTTGCAGAAGGCTTCTTAGAGTTGGTGAGACTCCAGTTGGACTTTTTGATTATTTCTAATGTTTTTCTTTCTACCTCCTTGCAGAACAGGCCTGATAATGGCTGCAGGGTAGACAGATGCATTCATCAGAGTAACTTCTGTCCCCATGTCCTGTGTCTATCCTTATTATACAAAACCCAGGGCAAGGGTTCTAATGGGGAAGAAACTGGATCCAGGAAGACCCACTGAGCTCCAGCTGAGGGACTGGGGGTGTGAATTCTAGGCAGAGATACCAAGGCAGAAGTCCATGGACTTGGCTTAGGTCAAGATGGCAGGAGATCAGAGAAGGCTGCTAGATGGAGACAGAGATAGCCAGGGTTTACCCTCCAAGGCATTCTCATGTACAACGAAAACAACTAATTCTCTGGCCGGGCGTGGTGGCTCATGCCTGTAATCCCAACACTTTAGAAGATGAAAGCGGGCAGATCACTTGAGATCAGAAGTTCGAGACCAGCCTGGCCAACATAGCAAAACCCCGTCTCTACTAAAAATACAAAAAAAAAAAAAAAAAAAAAAAAAAAAAATTAGCTGGACATGGTTGCATACGCCTGTAATTCCAGCTACTCAGGAGGCTGAGATCAAGCCTCCTGTTAAAGCGGGAATCGCTTGAACCCAGGAGGCGGAGGTTGCAGTGAGCGGAGATCGCGCCACTGCACACTCCAGCATGTGTGACAGACCGAAACTCAATCTCAAAAACAAGACCAAAAACAAAAAACAACAACTAATTCTCAAGTTCAGATTGAGCATTGCTTCAGTAATCAGGGAGGGTCTGCTCAGGGAAGATAATAGTGACTTCAGCTGAGAGGGTCCAAGAAAGATAAACATGGATATTTTTTGCTGTATTTATATGAGAGATAAGCAAATAGCAGCAGCTGTTTCAGCAGCAATAGCAGCAGCAACGGCAGCAGCAGGCTGGGCTATTTCTCCACTGCAAGAACCTTGATGAGTCCTCCATGGGAGGGCTGGCTTCCAGCTCACCCCCTTGCTGAGTGTGGGTGGTCTTCTACACTTGACAAGCAACGATTTCGTTTTTCCCACTTCCTGGGATTCCTGTGAGAGGACTGGATGGAACAGCTTTTACAGAGATCATTAGAAAGGGTGTCTGAATCTGCAAGGGTGGGATGCAGAATTAAATCAAAGGACACTTTCTCTGAGGGCTTGAGGAGCTGGTCTCAGAGGACCACCTAGTTACTATTACCACAGAGATCTTTGTGGCTCAACTTTTGTTTGTTGGGTTTTTGTTCTTTGTGTATTGCTGGTTTCATGCTCTGATTCTATGAGGTTTACTAGGGATGCCAAGCGTTCCATGTTACTCTGCGATCTCAGGCGGCCGCTGTGTTAGAGGTGGGTTAAACTGGGCAGAGACAGCCTGTGTTCATGGGAAAAGCCCGTGTGTTGGGCTGTGTGCTCCTGGAGGGAGGGGATTGTCTCTTCTCCATCTTTGCATCCCCGGTGATAAGAACATCAAAGGCATCTGTGCATACTGTTAAATGAAGAAGTGTAGAATTTGACATGAGAAAACCCGAAACAGAAGGTGAGGGCCAGAAGCATCTTTCTGATCCAGGACTTTCGATGATATGCAGAATTTGTTTGATTTACTTGGGTGCATATTTTGCTCTTCTAATTTCATTCTGGTTCAATTGCTTTGGAAGCTGCAGTTGTTTGATTTTAATTTCACTTTGAACTCATTAACTAAGCTGTTATTATTTTTTTTAATGCAAGTTTGGTTCATGATTTGTTTTTCTAATCAAATATTTGTCTCTCATTTATTTCAGGGTATAACAAATTAGTGCCATTTAAAAATAGTTTTTGGTTAATGGTTGGGTTCAATAGAGCTGAGGAAGTGAGTGTGGAGTGAAGGGAACAAGCGATGATTTTTAAATTGAATTTTGAATCCTAATTAGAGAATCAGCAATGCCCTAAGTACTCGTTAAGTTTCCAATGAAGATCAAAGGAAGTCCAACTGGAAGGATCCTTGCTGACCTCATGCTAGATAGAGTTTACAACCTGTCCCACCCCAGACCCCCTGTTCCAGAGCCTTTAACAGTTCTGTGTTTGCTCAGTACATTGCAGTTTACAAACCCACTGAGCTCCAGCTGAGGGACTACATCAAATATTTAATTTGATCCTTGCAAGAGTCCTATATGGTAGGAAGAATTGGGCATGAGTTATTATTCCCATCTTACAGTTGGGGAAACCGAGGTTCAGAAAGGCTGACTATATTGTTTGGTATCACACAGTTCATGGTAGAAATATAACAGAAATCCTTTAACTGCTGGTCCAAGGCTCTTTCCCTTGCCTTGGTGTGAAAGGCTTTCTTACCCTCTACATTCCAGGCCAATTCTGCAGGCTTCAGGATCCACAGATTTGGGGAGAACTGGGGAGAGAAGCCCTGGCCTGGAGGGGATGCTGGGAAAGGAGGGGTGGCAGTGGAACCTATCTCCATGCCAGGAACTGAATCCCAGCTCTTCTGCTTCTCAAGATGACACTGGAGCCTGGATTTCTGAAACTCACCTTCTCATCTTGGGGAGACCACAGGAGGCAGGCCTTCCTAGAAACCTAGTGTACAATTTACTTTGTGGGAGATGCTCAGCTCTCTTTTCAGTCTCTCCTTGACTTAAGCAGCTCCTGACCCCCATCTTCCTGACCCCTTCCAGGCATACAGCTAGTGAAGCCACGGCTTCCCAGCCTGGCCCTGGCAAATGCTCAGGTTGTGCGCTTACCTTTCAGTCATTCATCCAACACTTTGTGAGCCTACTATGTGCTAAACAAAGAAGCAAGCCACTTTACCTGCATTATTGCCTTTTACTTTTGGAATCCTAAGAAGTAGGTGTTGTCCGGGCGCAGTGGCTCACACCTGTAATCCCAGCACTTTGGGAGGCTGAGGCAGGTGGATCACCTAAGGTAAGGAGTTCCAGACCAGCCTGGCCAACATGATGAAACTCTTGTCTCAAATAAAAGTACAAAAATTCGCAGGTGTGGTGGCAGATACCTGTAATCCCAGCTACTTGGGAAGCTGAAGCAGGAGAATCACTTGAACCCAGGAGGTGGAGGTTGTAGTGAGCTGAGATGATGCCATTACACTCCAGCCTGGGCAACAGAGTGAGACTCCATCTCAAAAAAAAAAAAAAAAAAAGAGAGCGAGAGAGAGAGAAAGCAGCATCCAGGCCCATCCCTGAATGTCCAGGGCAACAGAGAAGAGAGAAGTTTTAAATGTCTGTCCAGGCTGTGTGTCCATCTCACTGTAGCAGCCTCCAGAAGGCAAGAGCTGAGAATGGCACAAATGTCTTGTGCTCACTGCAGAGGCTCTTGGTCCATGGGGGAGGAAGGTGGGAAAAGGAAAACTACTCTCTATATTTAACCTGGGAAGTGTGCAGAGTAGAGGTGGAGACCGGGCTACTGGGAGCAGAAAGCTGGACTGGGTGAATTTTTGTTTTGTTTTGAGATGGCGTTTTGCTCTTTTCGGCCAGGCTGGAGTACAATGGCGCACGATCTTGGCTCACTGCAACCTCTGCCTCCCATGTTTAAGCAATTCTTACAGGCGTGTGTGCTACCATGCCCAGCTAATTTTTGTATTTTTAGTAGAGATGGGGTTTCACCATGTTGGCCAGGATGGTCTCATACCCCTGATCTCAGGCGATCCATCCGCCTTGGCCTTCCAAAGTGCTGGGATTACAGGCATGAGGCCCCAGGCACAGCCAACTGGGTAAATGTTTTTAAAGAAACTGCTCACTACCCAACAGCTGTCTGCCTCACTCTGTTCCCAACTCCTTTGGGTCTTCCCAGACCTCTGGAGAAGAAGATACCCTGGACTTTTGGGAAATCTCTCCACCCATACCCCTGCCTCCCAGCTGAACTGCAGGTGGCTCAAAAGATAGTGAATGCTCAGAGAAGGAGACTTTGCAGCCTCTCCGGGTTACACAGCCCTACTTTTAGCTACTAGATGCAAGCAAGTTCTTCAGGAAGTCTGTTCTTAGTCCTTAGTGCACACTCTCATAGGGCACCCACCAGAAACAAAAAGGGAGCAGCAACTGAGATATGAGGCATTTTAAGACTTTTGCTGAGTCTTCCCCAGCATCCCCCTCCCAACTGACTTGGAGTTCTACCTTAAAGGCCCTTTCATCTACCGGAACTGAAAGTGAGGATGACATAGAGAGGTGCTCGCCAGAGGCAAGGAGGAGTGGGGGAGGCATTGCTCCAGTCTGGCTTCATCTGCCTTCTTAGCTTCTTCTGGGACTTGGCGTCAGGGATAGGGAGAAAGTTTGTAGGCAGGAAAAGCTAATCCTGTTATATAACATGGAGGAGTATGGGTTATCTGTTAGGGGCCACAGACAGCATTTTATTTTTGTTTTTATTTTTAAAATTAATTAATTAATTAAGTTAGAGACAAGATCTCACCCTGTCACCCAGGCCGGAGTACAGTTGTTCAGTATTGGCTCTCTGCAGCCTCAACCTCCTGAGCTCAAGCAATTCTCCCACCTCAGCCTCCCAGGTAGCTGGGACTACAGGTGCATGCCACCATGCCAAGCTAATTTATTTTTATTTATTTTTATTTTTTTGTAGAGACAAAGATTCACACCATGTTGCCCAGGCTGGTCGTGAAACCCTGGGCTCAAGTGATCTGCCCACCTTTCATGAGCCACTGGGCCCGGCCTTATTTATGGTTTGCTGAGTGGCCCTTGCAAAGTGTTCAACCTCTCTAGGCCCCTGTGGGTTTCCCACATCTGTGGCACTGGTGTACAGGTAGGGGACACAATGGGCTGTCTTTCCTATGTAGGATGAAACCTGAAACGTCGCTAATTAATTTCAGGGAAAGGCCCAGGCAGCACCTTGAACCAAGATCCTTGGGATAAGTTAGAAACACAGAGGCAGATTCTGGAACTGTGGGCTCCAATGACAAATGGCATCTTCAGAGGTCATCTGGTTCTTCCCCTCCACATTCTAGGCAGGCATGCCCTTGCCACTACCCAAACAGTAGCTGATTCTGAATCGAGAGAGATTTCTGGAGAAGATAGTCTCATAGCCTAGCCTTATGTGAACACACTTTTTCCAAGTCAGCTACCGGCCTCCATTGCTGCACTTCCTGTTGACCATGGAAGTTGCAGCACCCTGATGGTCCATCCTGATGGGACCACCTGTTTTGGGACCACTCACCACAAGAGGTCATAGTGCCCAAGCTGTAATCACAAGTATGGAGCTATAATTTCTGCTTGGTAGTTACCCCAGTGCAGTCAATGTGCTATCATCTCCCTGTGATAATCAGCCCGACAATAACCAACCTATTATGCTTCTTGCATAATAAAGGTTGAGGAACAGCAGTCACAAAATAACTGTGGCTCAGATCCATCTGCTCAGCAGTTTCTTAAGACTCAGCTCTATGCCACCTCCTCTGAGAAGTCTCCCGGATCTCCTCTCCCACACCCAGCTTAGGTGTCCTTCAGGGCTTCTGTAGCACTGCTCGGTTTCAGACCTTGTTCTTCACTCTGAAGCCTGTATGTTCTCTTCCAAAGACTCTGCTCCTGGGGTCCATGGCTCTGGGACCTCTGACTTTCCTCCATCCTTACCCATTGCTCCCATTTGTCGTTTCTGTTTGTTTGTTTGTTTGTTTATTATTTTTTATTTTTTTTGAGATGGAGTTTCACTCTGTTGCCCAGGCTGGAGTGCAGCAGAGCAATCTTGGCTCACTGCAACCTCTGCCTCCCGGGTTCAAGCAATTCTCCTACCTCAACTTCCCGAGTACCTGGGATTACAGGCATGTGCCACCACACCCATATAATTTTTGCATTTTTAGTAGAGACGGGGTTTCATCATGTTGGCCAGGCTGGTCTCGAACTCCTGTCCTCAGGTGATCCACCCGCCTTGGCCTCCCACAATGCTGGGATTACAGGTGTGAGCCATAGCACTCAGCCCACTTGTCCTTTCTTGTCTTTAACATTTAGTCAGCTGTTTCAAGTTCACAGGGTAGTTTATTATGGAGTCTGGCCTCTTGGTGGATAAGCTCAACCCCAGTGAGCTGAGAGGTGTACAGACTCTGACATCTGGTCCTGTCAGCACAGGCTCCCTGGTGCACCAGCTTCTAGAGCCACATTTCTCGTTCCCTCTCCCGAGTTTCCATTCCTTCCATCTCACTCCATGGCCAGGGACATTTCTCTCACTTTCTACTGTCACACCAGAAGCAAAACCTTCTCTGTCCAGCACCAGTTATCTCAGCTGTCATCACAACAAGCTCAATTCCAGGTCATCAGATCTCCTGAATTATAAAACTAGAATCTCCCAAGTAGTTTCTACCTCTTTGAGACACCTGGGACAGATTTTTTTTTTTTTTTTTTTTGGCTAAACATTCTTTATTTTTCTTTATTTTATTTTTTACAGTTTTCCTGACTACCTTATGGGTAGTTAAATCAAATGCACAGAATTTATGCCAGGCTCTGTTTTAAGACTGAGACAAAGGTGGATACGACGAAGCCCCAAGGGTTTGTCAGAAGTTCCTCATATTACCCATCGATTTAAATACTTTGCTGACTCCTGACACATACTTTAGTGGTTGCCTGGATGCCACTGATTCAAGATGGGATCCTTAGTGGTCATGCGTAGTCTTGGCTGTACTCTGATTTTTCGGAAAAGTCATTGCACTTTCAAGAACTTACAGTTTGGGAGCACTTCACTCCTAGCTCCAGGAATGGGCATGTAACCAGAATCAATGAGACTCAGTTCTGAGACTTTGGTTGAAATTATTACCAGTAGAATTGAAAATAGTTGGGTAGGCCAGGAACGGTGGCTCACGCCTGTAATCCTAGCACTTTGGAAGGCTGAGGCGGGCAGACTACTTGAGGTCAGGAGTTCGAGACAGCCTGGCCAACATAGTAAAACTCCATCTCTACTAAAAAAATACAAAAATTAGCTGGGTGTGGTGGTGCGTACCTGTAATTCCAGCTACTTGGGAGGCTGAGGCAGGAGAATCACTTGAACCTGGGAGGCGGAGGTTGCATTGAGCTGAGATTGCACCACTGCACTCCAGCCTGGGTGACAGAGCAAGACTCTGTCTCAGGAAAAAAAAAAAAAAAAAAAAAGAATATATTTTGGTACACACCTGGTGTTTCTGGGAGCCATCTTGCCAATGCCTGTCTGAGAATGGGGCCAATGTAGAGGAAAGCTCAGCTATGAGTTAGAGCGAAATTAGTCCTGACCACATCCTGTGAGCTCTGTGTGCAGCTGGGCCTGATATATACACAAATTTTGCGCAAGTCAATCACAACTGGATTTCTTTTCATTGCAATGGAAAAAATCCTCACTAATATGAAATTCAGGGCCCATATTAATTAAAAAGAAAAAAAAAGTTGCCTCTTCCCACTAACCCTAGGGAACAGGAGTGAATTTCTCTTTCTTTGCATATCTCCTGTTATATATTGGCCTCTTTTTGTACTTCCTTTCCTCTTCAAGGCTGTTGCTGGGGTATGGTATATCCTGATTTCATCAGGATACGCATGCTAGAGTGTGCAGATGGTGGTGGAAAGGCAGGCCTCCAGACATTGCTGTCCTGGTAGTGCAGGGCGGCTGAGGCCATGGAGGGCTCCAGAAGCAAGGAGCCTTAGGACCCCTCAGTTTGAGGTGGTCTAGCCTGCAGTTCATCCCAGGAACAGCCCTAAGGGTGTCGGGTTACTAAGATTGGGTAAGGGAGTAGCCGTTGGTCAATGGCTTGGTCTCAAGGACAATTATACATCTTTTTTTCTGAGACAGCATTTCACTCTTGTCACCCAAGTTGGAGTACAATGGTGTGATCTCGGCTCAGTGCAACCTCTGCCTCCCAGGTTCAAGTGATTCTCCTGCCTCAGCCTCCCAAGTAGCTGGAATTACAGGTGTGCGCCACCATGCTCGGCTAATTTTTGTATTTTTAGTAGAGACAGGGTTTCACCATGTTGGTCAGGTTGGTCTCAAACTCCTGGCCTCAAGTGATCTGCCCGCCTCAGCCTCCCAAAGTGCTGGGATTACAGGCATGAGCCACCGCATCCAGTCTGTTATATATCCTTCTGAGAAGTCGTCTGTGATGGTTAATACTGAGTGTCAACTTGATTGGATTGAAGGATACAAAGTATTGATCCTGGGTGCATCTGTGAAGGTATTGCCAAAGGAGATTAACATTTGGGTCAGGGGACTGGGAGAGGCAGACCCACCCTTAATCTAGGTGGGTCTGATCAGCTGCCAGCATGGCTAGAATATAAAAAGCAGGCAGAAAAATGTGAAAAAGAGACTGGCCTAGCCTCCCAGCCTACATCTTTCTCCTGTGCTGGATGCTTCCTGCCCTTGAACATCAGACTCCAAGTTCTTCAGTTTTGGGACTCAGACTGGCTCTCCTTGCTCCTCAGCTTGCAGACAGCCTGTTGGGGGGGCTTGTGATCATGTGAGTTAATACTTAATAAACTCCCCTTTATATATATCTATCCTATTAGTTCCGTCCCTCTAGAGAACCCTGACTAATACTTTGTCCAACTCTGCACTTTCTGATTCTTGAGCCTGAAGTAAGTATCCTTTTTGTCCCCAAACTCTGAGATACCTGGGGGCCTTACTCCTATCTTTTTCTCTCCAAGGACCCCCACCATTAAGAGAAGCAGCTGGGGGTGATTTTACCCACAAAAGCAAAGGGATCTGGAATTCAGTCGGTATTGATATTAAATCTAAAGATAACATTTAGCCGGGTGTGGTGGCTCATGCCTGTAGGTCCAGGACTTTGGGAGGCCAAGGTGGGAGGACTGCTTGAGGCCAGGAGTTTAAGACCAGCCTGGGCAACATAGCGAGACCCTATCTCTACAAAAAATAAAAATTAGCCGGGCATGATGGCCCATGCCTGCAGTCCCACCTACTTAGGAGGCTGAAGCAGGAGGATCAGAGATTGAGGCTGCAGTGAGCCATGACTGCACCACTGCACTCCAGCCAGGGTGACAAAGCCAGACTCTGTCTCAAAATAAATAAATAAATAAGATAAAGATCACACTTTTAAATTCAATTAAATGTAATTAATTTATTTTTACAAGGTTTCACTCCGTCACCAGGGCTGGAGTGCAGTGGCATGATCATAGCTCACTGCAGCCTTGAGCTCCTGGGCTCAAGCAATCCTCTCACCTCAGCCTCTCTAGTAGCTAGAACTACAGGTGAGCACTGCTATGCCTAGACACTTTTTATTTATTTATTTTTTATTACAGAGATGGGGTCCTGCTATGTTGCCCAGGCTGGTCTTCAATTCCTCACCTCAAGTGGTCTTCTGGCCTTGGCCTCCCAAAGCCCAAACCACTGGGATTACAGGCGATCACGCCCAGCTAAATGTCACACTTGAGATAGGTCACATCATTAGGGTATTTCTCTACCAACTAGATATTGCTCGAATGCATTAGACTGGCAGAGCTGTCTTCTTATGGTGCACTGCAGACAGATCTGTCAGCCACTCCTTCTGCTTGTTCCTTTCCTCTGTCTTCCTAGTTCCTGCATCTATTTTGGCTCCTGGCCAGGTTGTTTTTGAATTACCATTGAGAGAAGCAGTACTCGTATGAATTATCTCCATGGCATTCTTTCCTCTGGCCTCCTTTTCTTCATCTGGAGATTCTGAACCTTGATAAGAAGGGCATCCTAACTAGCAAACACCTGAAAGATGGAAAGCATATCCCAGTCCAGGAAGAGTGCAGCAGCCCTGCCTGACAGGCTCCTTTGTCTCCTGAGAGCCTCCTTACCAATCAGACAGGGGACCAGTGCCTTTCAGTTCTTAACTTGGCTGTGTGCATCTGGGGAGGCATCCACAGATGCCTCCCCAAGGCTGGATGCCACCTTGGCTGGGGCCCTTCTGGATTCAAATTGTTCCTTCAGTGACCACCACCCTCTTGTGGAACCCAGACAATTGGCTGCCCCATGGGCTGCCCGCACTATGCCCTACTAGGCTGATGAGATACCCAGCACCACCTAATTTCATATTAGCACGGAGACAGTTGTGTTCCCTTGGACACTGTTCCTAGCTTGCCTGAGGTTTGCCCCAGCCCCAGCCTCTGTAGCTATGTCTGCATTGATGTCTCAGTCTGGGTCTGCGTGGTTACTTTCCTTCCTAAAGGCCCCAGCCACCTTGAACTAAATCAGTATCATGGAAAGCAGAAAGGTAACGGAAGAAAAGCCCTCTGGGCCCTCTGCAGGACTTGTGCCTTAATTCTGGCTGTGGTGGTAGGAGGCTCCCTCATGCTTGCTCATCTCATGCCTGGTTGGGCAGTGGCACAGAACAGTATGGGTGGCTTGGACTCAGAGCCGTCTATATCCTGGACCCTAAGCCCCAATCCCATTAGGCTAATGCGCTAACTAAGCTAAGTCCATTCATTTATTCGGAACACAAATAGCTTTACTATCAAGTGTGTGACTGGCTTTGTACCAGCTGCAGGAAGAGTTACGAAAAGGCTGTGGTATAGTTGCATGTAAACACTTACACCCATGAAGAATGAACCAGTGACATAATAAAGCAAGGCATGGGCCGGGCGCGGTGGCTCA
This sequence comes from Papio anubis, assembly GCF_008728515.1. Lineage (NCBI taxonomy): Eukaryota > Metazoa > Chordata > Mammalia > Primates > Cercopithecidae > Papio > Papio anubis. The sequence continues at coordinate 158,089,385 of NC_044976.1, forward strand.
GGCCTGTAATCCCAGCACTTTGGGAGGCTGAGGTGGGCGGATCAACTGAGGTCAGGAGTTCAAGACCAGCCTGACCAACATGGGGAAACCCCGTTTCTGCTAAAAATACAAAATTAGCTGGGTGTGGTGGTGGGTGCCTGTAATACCAGCTACTCGAGAGGCTGAGGTAGGAGAATCGCTTGGACCCGGGAGGTGGAGGTTGCAGTGAACTGAGATCACACCGTTGCACTCTGGCCTGGGCAACAAGAGGGAAACTCCATCTCAAAAAATAATAATAATAATAATAAAATAAAATAAAGCAAGGCATGAATGACATGAATGTCCCAGAATGGTCTGTGATGTGTTGTTGAGTGGATCAGAAGAGAAATGCTGTGTGTTCAGAGTGATGAGATGAGCGGACACTGGGATTGTCAGAGAAAGTCCATCAGGAGTTGATGTGGATCTTGAAGGTTTCAGGATCTAGACTGGGCAGGCCTGGCCTCCCAGGGAATGACTGGAACCAAGGCAGGGAGGCCTGAGCTTCAGAGGAATCATCCCTCAAAGAATATCAAAACTGAAGCCAAGGGTGTCTGTCGGAGGTCAGCGGAAGATGAGAGGGTGACTCTTCTTTTAACAACTTTGGGGAAAATGAAGAACTTGGCCATCAAAATAGTGAATACCATTTGTTGCTGAAGTGCTTTATACAGATAAAGGACTCACTAAATCCTTAAAACAACCCCATGAAATAAGCACTATTATTACTACTTCCCCACCCCCGCTTTTTTTGTTTTTTTTTGAGACAGAGTCTCGCTCTGTCGCCCAGGCTGGAGTGCAGTGGGGCGATCTTGACTCACTGCAACCTCCGCCTCCCGAGTTCAAGTGATTCTCCTGCTTCAGCTGCTTGAATAGCTGGGACTACAGGCACATGCCACCATGCCCATCTAATTTTTGTAGTTTTAGTTGAGATGGGGTTTTGCCATGCAGGCTGGTCTCAAACTCCTGACCTCATGTAATCCACCTGCCTTGGCCTCCTAAAGTGCTGGGATTATAGACGTGAGCCACTGTGCCTGGCTCTTCCCCATTTTTAAAGATAAGGAAGCTGAGGGCCGGGCATGGTGGCTCACACCTGTCATCTCAGCACTTTGGGAGGCCCAGGTGGATGGATCACTTGAGATCAGGAGTTCGAGACCAGCCTGGCCAACATGGTAAAATCCCATCTCTACTGAAAATACAAAAATTAGCCGGTGTGGTGGCATGTGCCTGTAATCTCAGCTAATTGGGAGGCTGAGGCAGGAGAATCAATTGAACCCAGGAGACAGAGGTTGCAGTGAGCTAAGATTGCACCATTGCCCTCAGCCTGGGCAACAGAGAAGACTCCATCTCATTTCTTTTGAAATAAAAATAAATAAAAAATAAAGATAAGGAAGCTGAGACCCAGAGAGCTGAAGACCTCTGAGATGTGTCAGAATTTGAATCTGCGTGCTGTCAAAATACTTGCTTTTCTCATCATGCCATGCTTCCCACCCCAACCCACCCGGCCCCTCTTTCCTGTGGGTCCTGGTGACTCATCCTCTTTCTTGGCAGACATTGTGGTTTTCAGACATTGTGGTTTTTGATAACTCAGTAAATGAAGTCATCCTGTTGTTGTTGCTGTCTCTGCTCCTTGGGCCACAATCCCGCCCCGGTGTCCTTGTGCTGCCTCAAGGCTCCTGGTTGCTGGAGCAGGAACTCTTTAGCTACTGTTGCTTTTTTTTGTTTGTTTGTTTTATAGTGTCTTTGAAAGAACATGATTTCTCCAGGGAGTGAGCCAAGGCTATTTAAGTGATATGCTCAATGCTATCTAACAACGTCTTTCTTGTTTTTTTTTTTTTTTTTTGAGAAGGAGTTTCACTCTTGTTGCCCAGGCTGGAGTGCAATGGCGCGATCTCAGCTCACTGCAACCTTCGCCTCCCAGGTTCAAGCGATTCTCCTGCCTCAGCCTCCCAAGTAGCTGGGATTACAGGTGCCTGGCACCATGCCCAGCTAAGTTATCTAACAATGTGTTTCTTTTTCTTTGAGATGGAGTCTCACTCTGTCGCCAGGCTGGAGTGAAGTGGCGCGATCTCAGCTCACTGCAACCTCCAACTCCCCGGTTCAAGCGATTCTCCTGCTTCAGCTTCCCGAGTAGCTGGAATTACAGGCACATGCCACCACATCAGGCTAATTTTTGTATTTTTAGTAGAGACGGGGTTTCTCCATGTTGGTCAGGCTGGTCTTGATCTCCTGACCTTCTGATCCGCCCACCTCAGCCTTCCAAAGTGCTGGGATTACAGACATGAGCCACCGTGCCTGGCCCACAATGTCTTTCTTATAGATCAAGAACCAGTGTTCTTATCTCCGGGTGTGTTTTCTGCTTTCCCAGGCCTCACCACACTCACAGTACAGGGCGCAGCCTTCATCTTCCCTTTTTGCTTGAAGCCTCAAGCCTGATATTTCAGCAGCCTGATGCTCAATCCCAAAGGCCTTTACCTTTTTCTCAGTGCCCTCCTGGCCCTTGTAAATGTGATGTATCGATTGTCAGCATCAGGATCCCAGAATTCCCAGGGTGGATGTCCAGTTAGGCTCACACCCTGCCCCTTGCTGGTGGAGACCATGGAGGGAAGTAATACCAAGGAAAAGAGGAGAGGAAAAGGAAAGAGCTAACGTATACTGAGTAATTTCTACAAGCTAGGCACAGTGCCTTACATAAACAGTCCTGAGTCACTTAACAAACAGAGCTATAGTCTGAGAAGTGCGTTGTTAGGTAATTTCATTGTTTTGCAAACATCATAGGTATACCCATACAAACCTAGATGGTGTAGCCTATTACACACCTAAGCTGGATGGTATAGCCTATTGCTCCTAGGTTATAAACCTGTACAGCATGTTATTGTACTATAGGCAATTACAACACACTGGTGTCTAAACATAGACAAAGTACCATGAAAATATGGTATCATAATTTATTTTTTATTTACTTATTTTTTGAGACAAAGTCTCACTGTTGTCACCCAGCTGGAGTGCAGTGGTGTGATCTAGGCTCACTGCAACCTTCATCTTCTAGGTTCAAGCAATTCTCCTGCCTCAGCCTCCTGAGTAGCTGGGATTACAGGTGCCTGCCACCACGCCCAGCTAATTTTTGTATTTTGAGTAGAGACGGGGTTTTGCCATGTTGGCCAGGCTGGTCTCTAGCTCCTGACTGGTATTATAGTTTTATGGGACCACCATTGTATATGCAGTGTGTTGGTGACCAAAACGTCATTATGTGGCACACAACTGTATCTTAAGGTTTAATCACAGTAACATGATAGCAGTACTATTGGCCTCATTGTGCAGTTGAGAAAATGGATGCTCAGAGAGATTGAAGTAACCTGTCCATCAAGGGCAGGGCCAAGATTGGTACCAGGTCAGCTTGATTTCAAAATGTTGTTTTGTCTTCTAGACAACAAAGCATCATTGAAGGCGTTCAACAGGAAACAGAGGCCAAAGCAGCATTTTGGGAAGATTAATACGACAGCAGTGGGTGGAAGGAATGGGAGAGAAGCAAGGCTGAAGCTGTGGGGACCCACTAGTAGGTTGGTTATGCAACATCAGCTTGAGACTCCTCCGGGAGGACAGCAGAATCAGAAAGGAAAGGAGGGGCAGCTGTGAGAGACAATGAGAAGCAGAGATTAGCAGCCCTTGGCAGCTGAGTAGTCCCAGACATGACAAGGAAACCCTCCTTTTTCTGATTATTTAGGGTCCTGCCATATGTTGGTGGCCTGTACAGGGGATGAGGCCTAACTGTCACTTCTACTTGAGTTATGCAGGAGCAGAGAAGGCAGGGAACACATGTGGTGAGAGGGTGCCTTGCTCGGCTCCTCGACAGGGAGGGCTAGGGTAGGTAGTCTGCCGTCCCTGGGCAAGGCCTGGGTTACCCAGCCCAGGATATGGCATCTTGTGTGTTCAATAAATGGTAATTGGTGGTGGTGAGCTCAGAAGCATCTCTAAAATAGAGAGTGAGCCATCACTGTTTACAAGCAACTCGTCTCCCCAGCTGGTGGAAGCACATGGATCTAATGACTCCTTTCCTGGTGAGGAAACCGAGGCTCAGAGGTTTCATGGCTTTCCCACGGTCTCCTGGAGAGCCAGAGGGCAGAGTTAGGGTTCCAATGCATCATTCCCAGCTCTGACCTCGAGTCCTGCTGCCTTCCCCAGCTTGTCTCTCTTTGGTGTCAGAGAAACAGGGGGAATTAATGATAAACCTTCACATGAGTAAGGCCATTTACAGTTTACAAAACTGCTTCCCATCCATTATCTCATTTGATCCTCAAACAACTAGGTATTATTATACTAATTTTGCAGATGAAGAAACTGGCTATGGTCATTCAACTGTGAGTGAGAGACCTAGAATTCAAAATGAAGTTTTCTGACTCCAGATCTAAGCTCTTTCCAGGAGGCCATGAGAATAAGGGAGCAAATGAAAAATAGAACAGCAAAGGGGAGAAGAAATTTTCAGGGGAGATCAGTGAATGCAGCATAGATGGTGCTGGAGGGCTTCAAGTTAAACACAATAAAAGCTTCTGGGCGGGAAAGATTGTTCATCACAGGTACTGTCAGCTGGGGGAAGCTGGTTTATCTGTTTGGGGAATTAGCTTGGTTTTTGGTAGAGGCTGATTGGTTGAAGAGATAATCTCTAGAAAAAATATTTCCTGCCTTCTTACCCTTGGATATTTCCTTCCTTCTTACCTTGGATCTTGTGAAGTAAATGAAGCAGGACAGAGAGGAAAACACTAATGTTAGCATTTGCCTTATAGATGCCCAATAAACTGTATTGATTGGATGGATGAATGGATGGCTGGATGGATGGATGAATGGATGGCTGGGTGGGTGGGTGGATGGATGGATGGATGGATGGATGGATGGATGGATGGATGGATGGGTAGATATTCAAGTGAGTGTGTGGATGGGCCATGGATGGATGGGAGAGATTTAGGGAAATTGCACATCTCCTTGGGCAACCTCATGGTCCTGTTTACAACTCCTGAAGTTACTCTACCTCTGTTTCTCCCACCCTTTAATCCACATTATCTGATGTTATAAATGATGTTCTCATCCCAGGAGGAAGAATTAGTGTAGCATTCAGAGAGAAGCCAGGAAGTAACTTCCTTTGTCCCAGGAAGGTGAATGGGATGGAGTATCTCTGTCCTCCAGTTCACTTGAAGTTTCTGAAGCCCTGCTCTAACCTATTAGTCAGGATTTCTGAAGCCTGGGGACCCTCCAGCTGCTCCTCCTGGAGGGGAACAGCCATCTTGTCATGTGGTGGTAGATATGGCATTTGTGGTTGGGCTCTAGAAAGACTAAGAAGGACCCAAGGGATCAAGAACTATGCTGGCCCGAGGTCTCCTTACTCTGCAAGTTCTTTGCCCACTTGTCAGGGAAACATTGCAATGTGGTTTTCCCAAGCTAGTATGGGGTGGGGGTTAGATAAGGCCAAAGGGTTAGAGATGATCCATACAGGGTGCACATTTGTCCCCTACTTATGGTCAATCCCTACTTGTTACCAGTAGAACCAGTAACTCTGGCCCTAGGCTGCATGGCAGTCTTATACTGGAGAATTCATGGGACAGGGTGTCCCAGTCCTGGGTTCTGGTTCTAGCTCTGTCACTGAGTATGTCCAGTGTATAACACAGCATCTGCATGTAGTAGATGCTCACTATATATCCAATGAGAAGGCCAGGCACAGTGACTGGCTCATGCCTGTAATCCCAGCACTTTGGGAGGCTTAGGCGGGCAGATCACCTGAGGTCAGGAGTTCGAGACCAGCCTGGCCAACATGGTGAAACCCCATCTCTACTAAAAATACAAAAATTAGCCAGGCATGGTGGTGGGCACCTGTAATCCCAGCTACTTGGGAGACTGAGGCAGGAGAATCGCTTGAACCTGGGAGGCAGAGGTTGCAGTAAGCCAAGATTGCACCACTGTACTCCAGCCTGGCAACAGAGTGAGACTCTGTCTCAAAAAAAAAAAAAAAAAATATATATATATATATATATAAAACATATATTTTTTGAGAGAGTATATATAACACAGATTATATGTAGACTATATATCTTCAATGAGATATATTGACTATGTATATAGATAATATATAGAGAGACTATATATATATATATATCTCTTCAGTGAGCGAGTGAACAAATGAATGAAATAATTAACTGTGACCTTGGGCAGATTACTTTCCTCTTCTGGACCTTGGTCTCCACATCTGTAAAATGGGGATAATAATGCCGGCCCTGTCTCCCACTCACAGCCATCCTGAGCTCTTGCGAGGAAATGAACAGATAGATGTGAATGGTGTTTATGTACTATGAAGTTCTGGACCCACTCCAGGGACTACATGGTGGTTGGCATTTGAGCCACCTCCCCCACTGCTGCCCCAAGGCCCTGCACATGCTAGCCAGGTCTGCTGCTCATCTCACGCATGCCACAGCCCACACCTCTCCACATCCCTGCTATCCTGTCCCATGGAACTTGGTTGTCCCACATCCCCCACCTTCAGGGATCCTGCTCTGTTAACATGAAAGTGATACTATTTACCCTTTTTTAACACCTATGTGTCGAACATTTAGGTCATTATGTCCTCATAATGGTCCTCTGAGGGACTCACAGTAGTGAAGTGACCTGCCCAAGGTGACACAACACTTAAGCAGTAGAGCCAAGATTCCAGCCAGGTCTCTGATCCTGCTGCTGAGTCTCCTGGCCTTGTAGCTGTGAACTCTTGGTTTACCCAGGGCGGGCAGTTTCATTCAGTGTGGTGAAGAGTATAGCAATGTGGCCGGAGCCGTGGCTCAGGCCTGTAATCTCAGCACTTGGGAGGCCGAGACGGGCGGATCAATGGCGCCTGCAGGACCGGAGACCATCCTGGCTAACACGGGTGAAACCCCGCCTCTACTAAAATACAAAATTAGCTGGCGTGGTGAAGGGAGCCTGTAGTCCCAGCTACTTGGGAGCTGAGGCAGGAGAATGTGGCTGAACCCGGGAGGCGGAGCTTGCAGTGAGCCAAGATCGCGCCACTGCACTCCAGCCTGGGCGACAAAGCGAGACTCCGTCTCAAAAAAAAAAAAAAAAAAGGAAATACAACAGTCGGAGGTGCAAGACCTGCATTCAAGCTTAGGCTTGACCGCTATTAAGCTGGGTGTCAGCCAAGCGTGGTGGCTCATGCATGTAGTCCAGGCTCTACAGGCCAAGGCTGGTGGATTGCCTGAGCCCAGGAGTTCATGAGACCAGCCTGGGGCAACATGCCAAAACCCCATCTCCACAAAAAGTACAAAAATTAGCCAGCATGGTGGCACATGCCTGTAGTCCCAGCTACTTGGGAGGTTGAGGTGGGAGGATTGCTTGAGTCCAGGAGGTCTAAGCTGAAGTGAGCAGAGATAGCATCACTACACTCCAGCCTGGGCAACAGAGCTAGATCCTGTCTCAAAAACATAAAAATAAAAATGAACTGGGTGTCCTCAGCAAGTTCCATCAGTGTACTAAGTTGTGGGGATCAAAAGCAATGGTGTGTTCAAACCACTTAGCAGTGTGTCCCTCAAATATTGGAAATGATTTTTATAGGAGATCTGCTACAGGCATTGGTGTAACAGGAAGAAATGGCTCTAACAGTGGGGATTACAGAGACCACAGCAGGCTGGTGAATGCTTTGGGGAAAGAAGTCTTTCAAAGTTGCTTAGGCCACATGATGAATCCTGAGAGCAACCGTTTTGCTCCCGCTCCGGTTAGGAAGGCTCTGTCCTCAGGCTCTGGGAGTTCCTAACCAATAGCAGAGTCCTAACTCGCTGTGCCCCACAAGTTCCCGGTTACCTAGGTCCCAGATTCACCTAAGATTTAACCCATAGTTCCTTTTTCTTTGGAAGAGCTTGCCCATGTCAGGGGAGAACTCTCCAATGTACCTGGAGGTCCCCTTTCTACGCTCAGTTCAGGGCCGGTGAGGCAAGGAAAGAAAGTAGCTCAGTGGTAAACTCATCCCAGCTGAGCCTCTTACGGAAATGCTGACAGACCCTTCAAGACTAGACGCCAGCTCCAGCAGTGGCGCCTTTCTAAAGCCCCGGCTGGGAGCTAAATATAGTGGCAGGAGGGACGGGGTGTGGACGTGGGGGATGGATGGGGAGGGGAGGGAGGAAGCCTGGAGAATGGGAGAGGGGAAGAGAGGAGGGGAAAAGAAAGAGAAATAAAGGAGAGGGCAGGAAAAAAATTGAAGAAATGGGGAGAAAACAAAAAGAGGCTCAGCAAAGAGTTTTAGGGAGAGGGAGATGAAGAAGAAGGCGAGATGGAGAGCAAGCAGACGTGGCTGGGCATGGGAGTGCGGCTTAGGGTTCTAGTTTGGGTTCCGTGTGGTGCAGAGAGCTAGCTGGTGGGGCAGCCTAGAGTTTCAACAGACATAGTCCCAGGCTAGGCCCCTGTCTGGCCGGCCTGCAGAAAGCCCTCAGTAATTGTTTATCTGTTGCAGCACTATTGGAACCAAGAGACAGCCCAATTCTCCAGACTCCAGACTGCGGTCTGCCTCCCCACATCTTCATTTGGGTGCATGCTGTTTAGGGTCCTTCCAGTCGGGCTGGGGCCTCTGGTGGGGGTGAGGTGGATCTTTGTGTAATGGGGGCAGGGTTGGGGGGGGGGGGTGACTTGCTTTTCAGTGAGGGTGGGAGTGTGGTACTGCACAGTGAGAGTGCAGCCTCAGACGTGCTTGAAAGAAACCTGCTTTCTCAGGCTGAGGGGGCAATGGGCAGGTTAGAGCACTGAAGTGGAACTAGATCAGGAGGTGAGACCCAGCTGAACTGAACCAGACTCCTAGTGTCAGAGGTATATGAACCAGACGGACTCCATTTTGACTAGGGGGGTAAAATAAGGCTGAGACCTACTGGACTGCATTCCCAGATGGTTAGGCATTCTAAGTCACAGAATGAGATAGCACAAGATTACAGGTCACAAAGACCTTGCTGATAAAACAGAGAGCAAATCAAGATGATGAGGAGAGTGAGCTCTGTTTGTCCTCACTGCTACACTCCCACCAGTCCCATGACAGTTTACAAACGAAACAGTCATAAAAATGGGCAACCAGCCGCCCTCGGGGCTGCTCAGCCTATAAAGTAGCCATTCTTTATTCCTTTACTTTTTTTTGGTTTTGATTTTAGAGTGAAAGCAAGTTTATTAAGAAAGCAAAGGAATGACTAGTCCATAGGCAGAGCAGGCCCTTTATTTTCTTAATACATTCGCTTTCACTTTACTCTGTGGATATGCCTTGGATTCTTTCTTGTGTGAGATCTAAGAACCCTGTCTTGGAGTCTGGATCCAGAGCTGGTTGGACTGGCAGCTGGTTGGACTGGTGGGGTGTGGGGGAGCCCTGAAAAGAGGGGAGGGGGTAGTGAAGCCCCAGCATCAGGGAGGAGAAGCAGGAACTGGGGAACTGTCCTAGAGAGATTTGGGAAATTCACTACATTTTGGTTAAAAATCTAAAACTATGCCACCATCATATGCAACTGTTTGCTTTCACAGCGACTACTTTTTTGTTGTTGTTTTTTGAGACCGAGTCTCACTCTGTTGCCCAGGCTGGAGTACAGTGGAGTGATCTTGGCTCACTGCAACCTCCGCCTCCCGGGTTCAAGCTATTCTCCTGCCTCAGCCTCCAAAGTAGCTGGGATTACAGGTGCCCGCCACCATGCCCGGCTAATTTTTGTATTTTTAGTGGAGACAGGGTTTTGCCATGTTGGCCAGGCTGGTCTCGAACTCCTGGCCTCAAGAGATCTGCCTGCCTTGGCCTCCCAAAGTGCTGGGATTACAGGCTTGAGCCACTGCACCTAGCCCACAGCAATTACTTTTGAGGCATAGCTCTGGCCCCTTTGAGATGTGGGGCAAGGCTTTGAACAGGCCCCCTAATTGTGTGGGGTGGGAGGGTCTAGAGGAAGGAGAAAGGGCTGGGTGTGCTTTGCTGTGTAAGTCAGCAGTACTTAGTAGCTGCTTAGTAAACATTTGTGGATAGTGATGTAGGGCAGGTGTGTTGAGAGCCTGGATAATAAGAAACAACTCTTGTCTTCCTCATCCCGTTCCCCCTTTCTCCTAGGCTCTGGGAGGGAGAAGTGGATGAGGAAAGAGAGAAAAAGGAAGACCCCAGTGAGAGAACAGGAGGAGATAAATGAGTCTTGTCACCCTTCTCCCAGGCTCCACAAGAGCGAAACAGCTCCTGTCCCCTACAGGAAGATCAGCCATTATTTATGAGCTTGTCTGGAGGGGACTCTGCTGGAATATCTAGCTTTGCTCCCTCTCCCCTCCACTGGGGAGGGGGGTTTGGGAGGAGCTGGTGATGTCTGAAGGCTTGTGCCTTCTTAAAGGCACAGAGGCCCCTGTGGGAGCCTGGGTTGCCCAGCCCACCCTGAAGCCTGGGCAGCTTCCCAAGTAAAGGAAAGAGAGGAAACTCAGAGCTACTGCAGAGCGAACTCCATGATGGGGAAGGATCCTGAGACACTGGCTTGAAGGAAGGAAGGAGCTTGGGGTTTCTGTGTACCTGAAGTCCTCAGAGACTGTGTCAGAGCTGCAGAACCCCTCCTGGTGCTGGCCCCACTCAGCCAGCAGGGGACATACCAAGAAGTAAAGACTGGGAATATGGGGAATGAGTGAAGGCCTGAGAGAGAGGAGAATGGAAATAAAAAATGTCTGTATCCCAGGTTTGGGTTCCTATGGCTAGTCCAGCCTCATTTATGGTTGGAGAGGCAATAGCTGAGGGTCCAAGACCCAAAACAAGAAGCACAGGCAGAAAAGGGAGAGAAAGAGGGGCTCAGAGAGGTTTAGAAGGGAGCAGCAGTTAGAAGAGTTGGATGGGAAAGGAAGGGAGAAGCTAGAACAAAGCGATGGCGAAACAGTGGACATTAAAGACAGAGGAAGGGGTTCCAGGGATAAAAAGCAAGGCCAAGCAAAGCTAGAGGTGAGGTTGGAGAGCAAGAGGGACAGGATAATGGCAGAGACAGGAAGTGGGGGCCGCAGAGTTCCTACAAGGCAGGAAAAGAGAGATGAAGGAAGGGAGCAGTGGGCCAAGAAAATCTCACAGGCTGGTGAGAGGAGGGGAACGGAGAAGGAGCTCAGGCCTGGAGTCTGGCAGGGGAGGGAAGAGTGGAGGTGAGAGGGCCAGGGAGGGAGGGCAGTCACGCCAGCAAAGGAGAGACTGCTGCTTTTTTTCTTCTTTTTCGTTTCAACTGCTATCAATAATACATTCCCGAGGAGCCGCCTTTGACAGCAATTAAAAAAGCATTTATGCTCCCAAAGAGAAATTGAAATTATTTCCTCCCACTTCTCTACGCTCTCTGGGCAACGGTCCCTAGCGATGATCTCCCTGCTGGTGTGCAGTCCAAACCGGGGACACACGAAGGAGGGGGATGGAGAGGGGCCAGGGAAGATTCTCCACCCCCCTCCCCAGAGGGAGAATATCTGAATGTTTTATCCCAGCTCTGTGCGTGGGGGTGGCTGTGGGGAGATGGGCGGATGCAGAAGCTGGGGATTTTAAATATGGCACGAAAACACTTTGCTGATGATCCCACCTCAGTGCAGATGAAAGGGAGGCTGGCCGCCTCTTCAGCCTGCTGGCTGGAGGTGACCCTTGTGTCTTTGCTAAAGCACCAAGAATCTGGGAGGCTGAGCTGTGAGGGACACTTTCCAGAGCTGCTTTCAATTCAGCAGACCTTTACCAAGCAACTGCTATGTGCCAGGACCTGCGATAGGTGGTGAGGGTGTTCCCGAAACGAGTGAGACAGGCAGTCTGTCTTCCAGAAGCTTATTATCTGGTGGGTAAGGGATGCAAGCACAAAGAACTAGGTTGCCAGGCAGATGGCATAAGGAGCCATTAGGAGTACAATAAAGCAATAGAGGAGGGGGAAGGAGGGAGAGAGGGACAGGCCAATGGGAGACCTCCTTCCCGGGACTGGGGAACAAGCAAAATGATCATTGCTCCATTGTTTAGTACCCCTCTAAGCCAGGCTTCATGCTGGACACTTCATATATATATTACTCCTTTGACTTGAACCCTGGCAGCTACTTTCCAAGAAGGCAAGTACTTTCACAGACTAGGAACCAAGGCGTAGAGAGGCTACCTTGCTTGAGATTGCACAGCTGGGAAGTGACAGACAGGATAAAAGGCACCAGTCTACTCTTCCCCCATTCGATTCTGCCTCACTTTGGGAGTGTTTAATTCCAGAGCTTCTTTACTCAGCAATTTCATGTCTAGAAATTTATCCTACAGATGGCCTTGCACATGTGCAAAATGACATTATACACAAAGTTTCTCACTGTCACATTCTTTTTAATAGCAAAAGATTAGAAACAACCTACAACATCCATCACAGAAGCCTGGTTAAATGGATTTGTCGACAATGGAATACTCTGTAGTCATCAAGAGAAATGAAGACACTTTATGTCTGGATATGGGATAATCCCCAGAACATATTGTTTAGTACAAATTTCAAGCATAGAGTGATGTGTATAATATCTTGTCATCTGTGTAGAAAGAGTGGGGGAAGGAATATTTATGCAGAATTACTTGTTTTGCATAATACATATATGGAAGATATATATTTCAGGAGATAGTAACATCAGTTGCTTCTTTTTTTTTTTTTTTGAGACGGAGTTTCGCTCTTGTTGCCCAGGCTGGAGTGCAGTGGCATGATCTCGGCTCACCGCAACCTCTGCCTCCTGGGTTCAAGCAATTCTCTTGCCTCAGCCTCCCGAGTAACTGGAATTACAGGCATGCACCACCATGCCCACCTGATTTATTTTTTATTTTTATTTTTTTTATTTTTAGTAGAGACAGGGTTTCACCATGTCGGCCAGGCCAGTCTTGAACTCCTGACTTCAAGGGATCCTACCACCTTGGCCTTGCAAAGTGCTAAGATTACAGGTATGAGCCAAGACTTTTAATAAGACAATCTTTGGTAACTTATGAACTATTCGAACATATGGCTTATTAAAAATAAAGAATAACAATTAAAAATGGGCCGGTGTAGTGGCTCACGTCTGTAATCTCAGCACTTTGGGAGGCCAAGATGGGAGCATCACTTGAGGCCAGAAGTTCGAGACCAGCCTGGGCAACATAATGAGACCCCCATCTCTACAAAAAATTTTAAAAAGTAACCAGATGTGGTGGTGTGTGCCTGTAGTCCCAGCTACTTGGGAGAATCACTTGAGCCTGGGAGTTTGAGGCTGCAGTGAGCTACTGCACTCCACCCTGGGCGACAGAGCAAAACCCTGTTTCTATTGAAAAAGAAAGAAAAAAAAAAAGTACCAGCCTGGGCAACATGGCAAAACTCTGTCTCTACCAAAAATACAAACAATTAGCCAGGCATGGTGGCTTGCATCTGTGGTCCTAGCCACTCAGGAGGCTGAAGTGGGAGGATCACTTGAGCCTGGGAGGCAGAGGCTGCAGTGAGCTGAGATTGTGCCACTGCACTCCAGCCTGGGTGACAGAGTAAGACCCCATCTAAAAGAAAAACAAAACCAAACAAAATGTAAATTTCCTGGCCTAGGCAAGATGCGGTTTGTTTTGTTTTTAATTTAATTTAATTCACAAGAAGGAATGCAGTCCTAATGAGTAGGAAGGCTTACAGGGAGCAGCATAGTGGGGAGTTTGTCAAGATTCGCTTTAGAAAGACCTGGGTTTGGAGTTGGGCGCAGTGGCTCATGCCTATAATCTCAGATCTTTGGGAGGCCAAGGCGGGTGGATCACCTGAGGTCAGGAGTTCGAGACCAGCCATGAGCAACATGGAGAAACCCCATCTCTACTAAATATACAAAATTAGCTCGGCATCGTGGTGCATGCCTGTAATCCCAGCTACTCAGGAGGCTGAGGCAGGAGAATCAATTGAATTCAGGAGGTAGAGGTTGCAGTGAGCCTAGACTGCACCGCTGTACTCCAGCCTGGGCAGCAAGAGCAAAACTCTGTCTCAAAACACACACACACACAGACACACACACAGACACACACAAAAGAAAGACCTGGGTTTGGATCTATATACTGCCACTCACTAGCTACAAGTCTTTAGACAAGTTACTTAACCTTGTTGTATCCCATTGGTTCTTTTTCTTTTTTTATTTTTGAAACAGAACCTTGCCTTGTTGCCCATGGTGTAATTTCGGCTCACCGCAGCCTCTGCCTCTCGGGTTCAAGCATTCTCCTGCCTCAGCCTCCTGAGTAGCTGGGATTACAGGCACGTGCTAATTTTTGTATTTTTAGTAGAGACAGGGTTTTACCATGTTGGCCAGGCTGGTCTCGAACTCCTGACCTCAGGTGATCCACCCGCCTTGGCCTCCCGAAGTGCTCAGATTACAGGCATGAGCCATCGTGCCCGGCCCCCGTTGACTCATCTGTAAACAGGGATACACTTTCCTCATGGCTCTTTTAGTGAGGAAGTTATATGATGATGTAGGTGTGTACTTAGCAGAGGGGCTCTGTGCTAAGTCCTCAGAATGTGGCAGCTGTAACCACCTACCTGGTCCCTGGAAAAACCCAAGGGAAGGAGAGCCTGGGTGCTGCTCACGTCTGACTAAGCGTAAGGAGGCCTCGCTGATTCTTGAAGGCCTCAGGGCCTCCCAGAGTGTATCTGTGCTGCTTGACCATCTATGACGTTGTCCTAGTTACTGGTGGGTGGAAGGAAGTATGGAGTTTACCAGGCAAAGACTACTGGCTCACTAGTGGCAACCCTCTTGCCTGACAGCGTTGGCCTCTATCAGGAACTACTATGCCTCACCTGGTGGCAAGAAACCCCAAGGGCAGCCGCAGCCCTGCACAGACCTAAAGACCATCTCAGTCTTCCCATTTCTTGCCTCCTGCTTCGAATCATCTTCAAAGACCTTTGTATCCAGCCCAAAGGCGGAGATACCTTTCCTGTGATGGTTTGTGAGAGCTATGTCAGAAGGTGAGAGGGACTGAGCCGTGTGGGGGCAGCGTGGTAGACTAGAGTCAGAAGACCTGTGTCCAAACTGGGAGCTCCAGATCCATTACTCCATCTGTAAGCTTCCGTTTCCTCACCTGTATAATAGACATCCACTTGTGAAGATCAAATAGCTGGTAAAACTGTGAGTGTGGAAGCAGGAAAGCTGCAGAAATCTTGCTTTTGTCATTCTGGGTGGTTTTGATACCAACATTGTGGAGACTGATAAATGAGTACAGAAGCCCTCAAGCCAGTCTCCTGAAACCCAAACAAGATCAACCAGGGGCTTCATAGCGGCGTGGTGCCAGCATGATGGGTGCTCCTGCTGCTTGGGGGAGCCTAGGAGTGGGCAGGTGAGCAGTGTGCGGGAAAGGGAGGTTGAGTGGTCAGCTGCAGTGATTTTTCTGGGAGTCTTCTCCACTCACTCAGCAATCAGGAATGGGTATCCCTTTACTGGCTCCAAGAAAAGATAAGACACGAGCAGCCCCATTCTTGAGAAGCCTTCAGAGGTCATTTGGTCATTCAGCAAACACTTACGGAGCTACTTGTGAAAAGGGCTGCGAGAGATGCCCAAGATGGATCAGCCACGGTCCCTGCTCTCCAGAAGCTTGTAGAGGAAGGAAAGCTACTTCACCGCACACAGGATGAATTTTCACAAGAGGAAATGACCATTGTGCCAGTTGATCACGTGAGAATGGAGGGAACGTAGGGGGATGAGTAGTGAGAGCCAGGGAGGCTTAACCAAGAGAGGCTTCCTGAGGAGGATGGAGCCTGGACCTGGCAAGAGGCCACTCTGAGAAGAGGAGAGGTGACCCATGTAGAAGGCTGGAGAGCAGGGTCTCCAAGAGCATGATGTATAACCATCTGGAGAGGAGGGGGCTGCTGGTGGGTGGAGACCTGGAATGCAAATAGACTGCTCTCCAAAATCCCTACCAGTCAGACAGCTGTGGTGCTGCCTTGCACCCTGGGGGTGAATAAGTTGCTTCTTATTCTCCTCCCAGCCCCCAGCTTCCTTCCCCCCATCGCCCCACACCCCCTCACCCCCCACTCCCCCTAACCTCCCCACCCTCCCCCAGCCTTACTTAGGGATTTCGCCTGGTCGATCACTAGAGTCAACAGGCAAGAGCTGTGAACCTCAGGCAGGGGTGGGAGGAGCTGCCAGAATGAGACAAGGGGCCCATCGGACCTGCCCAGACATGCGGGCTGGAGTCTCAGGGTCTGGCCAGCTCCTGGCTCCTGTAAGCCTCAGCCCAGCCAGAGACTCCAGGCATCTGGAGCGGCACGGCTCCTCGCTTGCTTTGTGCCTGAGTTGAAACCCGCCCAAGCTGGGGATGGCAACTCTCTGCCTCTGTCTGCTGGGCCTCCCTGTGGAAGCTAGGCCTGGTGGCTTCACATAAATATTGATAGTCTACCCAGCCATCCGGGCAGGGAGAGAGAGGCCAGGCAGGACGGGGAGCCCAATCAGGCAGCGCTGGATGAATGGAGTCCTGATGTGAAGGAGCTGGGGGGATGCCAGAGGCTTACAGAGGAGAGGCAGGAATCCTAGGGCAGAGAATTCCCCAAGAGGGATAAATGCCAAGTTCAGAATAGTGGTCACCTGGGGAGGAAGAGGAGCATAAGCAGGGCCTTCGGGGGTGGTAGCAGTGGTTTATTTACTCTAAGCAGGGCTTCACACTCATTAATGCTATTCTTTGTATCTGTATGTCTGAATCGTTTATAATACATTTGTACCTAGTGTCCTGCAGAGGTCCTGTCTTCCTTGCCCCAGCCTCTAGGCAAGACTTCAGTAATCTACTGGACAAGGTGCTGCTCTAGTGTAACTCTGAACTTTTAAAGAGAGATTCCCAAGATGCCAACACAACCCAGGCCCCATCTTGATTCCAGCCCTTCCTCCAGCTTGGTCAGGGAGAAGGCATTCTTTCCCTCGTTCAGCTAACAAGTCCGGACTGTGTCAGGAGGGAGCCCGTGGGCTTTGGGGTCTGGGCAGCAGCCCTGATGTCCTGCTCAGTGTTCTGTGCTCTGGTCAGATAGTTCCTCTTCCTTCCATCCTCCTCACAGATCCCACTGTCTGAGCCATCATTCAGGGAAGAGATGTCTGTTGCCTTTTGGAGCAATCAGGCCTTTGGGAGAGAAGCAGGCTCCAGAGAACCTTTCCACTATCCTCTTTTCCTTGCTCATTCCCCTCTTCCCAAAACAAACGCCCTTTTGAAGGACCTGGGACTTAGACCAGACTAAGAATTTCCATAAGAAAATCTCTCTCTCTCTTTCCCCACACCACCACCTCCATCCCCTCCACCCCCTAATTCCTCTCTCTGCTTTTGAACTCCTGGCCTCAAGCGATCCTCCTCCTCCTGCTTCGGCCTCCCAAAGCACTAGGATTATAGGTGTGAGCCACCGCGCCCAGCCTCCTTTATTTTTCTTGTCAGTTTTTATCTTTCTCCCCTTTCTGTTTCTCTTCCTTTGTTATTACTCTTTTTCCCAAGCCCACTTTCTTTCTATCATCTTCCTCTCCCTTCTTCCCTTTGTTCCTCTGACTCTGGCTCCTGCCTTCCAGGGCCTCCCCTGCACTCTCACCTGGCTCGCTTTGTCCCACACTCTCCCTGGCATAGGAGACTCTTCTAGGGAATTCAAGGAAATGAGCAGGAAGCATCTTCTGCCTTTGAAATCAGATGAGGGGCTGCTCTCTACTCAAGCCGTGCTAATCATTAGACAGTCATTTCTGGGAAGGGCTCTTAGCTCTAGAACCCAAATGGCTCCAGCCCTATGTCATCGTTCCTGTTTCTCAAGGCCCCTGGTCTCCATCAGAGTCCTCTGCAAACCAATAGGCTTGAAACTTTAACAAGTATGTCATCTGAGTGGACTCCTTTTGTTGAGTCCACCCCGAGGACAGAATTCTACCAGACCCTGAAGGGAGGGGATGCTGTTTGGAGGATGAAGAAGCCTTTATCTAGTAGGGGAGATGGCACACTTATGAGTCAGACCTGACACAGCTCAGACAACAAGCAATAAACAGAAAGCAGTTTTCTTACCAAGTGCCGAGAAGCCAGATCATTTAGAACAAAACAGATTTAATTAGAGAAGACTTCTTGGAGGGAGTGAATATGGGGCAGGGACTGAAAAGAGAGGTGCTGGTTAGCCAGGCATGGTGGCATGCACCTCTAGTCCCAGCTACATGGGAGGCTGAGGTGGGAGGATTTCTTGAGTCCAGGAGGTTGAGGCTGCAGTGAGCTGTGATCTCACCACTGCACTCCAGCCTGGGCAACAGAGCAAGACCCTGTCTCTCTCTCTCTCTCTTTTTTTTTTTTTTTTTTTGAGGCAGTCTTGCTCTGTCACCCAGGCTGGAGTATAGTGGCGCCATCTCAGCTCACTGCAACCTCCGCCTCCTGGGTTCAAGCAATTCTCCTGCCTCAGCCTCCTGAGTAGCTGGGATTACAGCATGTGCCACCACGCCCAGCTTATATATATATATATATATATTTTTTTTTTTTTTTTTTTTTTAATTTTTTTTCTAGTAGAGACGGGGTTTCACCATCTTGGCCAGGCTGGTCTCGAACTCCTGACCTCAGGTGATCCACCCGCCTCGGCCTCCTGAAGTGCTGGTATTACAGGTGCGAGCCACTGTGCCCAGCCCTTCCTGTCTCTTAAAAAGAGAAGCGTTGGGGGGCTGGTGCTGGGGGAGTACTGAGATAGAGAACAGTGGTCTGGTTCCTCTTGAAGGGGGGCTAGTGTGAAGGTACCTGGGTTGTGTTGTGTTCAGGGACCAAGGACCTAGTTTGACGTGCTGGAGCCAAGAGCCACCAGAATGAAGCGAGATTGTCTGGGGAGGGACGGGGGGAAGATTTGTCTCCCCAGAGCAGCTCGGCCAAATCCAAGGATGTCAAACTGTCAGTCATTGGGATGACTTGTGCTGTGAGGGCTTGAGCTGCCACATGCCACACCGGCTCTTCCCATTTCCTGAGAAAAATGCAAATAGTGTTAGTTACTCCCCAAGCTCCGGGCCCAGGCTAGATTGCTTTCTGGGAGAACCCCACCCTGCGGGAGGGAGAGCAAGGTTGGAAGGTATTGTGTGATTTCATGACTTTTTATTATATATATTGGTAAGGTAGGGAGGCAAAGTATATCAGGATCTTAAAGTGCGTCTCTGCTTTTATGAGTGTGTATCTTCATATCTGAAAAAAGATGTGCTTTTGTGAATCTGCATGAATGAATGTGTTATGTACACAAGTCCCTAAGCCACACCCCTCCTGTTTTTATTAACAGCCTCTTTCTGTCGTTCTCAGACTTTCTCTTTCACAGCCTGAGGCCCCATCAGCCCTCCTGCTGAGCAGGGGCTGAGCATGTGAGCTGAGCCCAAATGCATCTTTCTCCTCAGTAATGCCACACATTGGCTCCAGAGAGCTCCAGGCCTAGAGTGGATCAGGAGAAAGTCCTTTCTCCTCTCTGACTAGGCTGGGGACAGCTGGGCCTGCCGGAGAGGATGGAAAAAATGATGGGCAGTTATTTAGGGATTAATTCACTGATGCTCATGCAGCATGCATTTTTAAAAAGCTTGCTTTGTGCTGGGTGCTGTGGATAGAGTGATGACATAGCAGGGAACTCCTTACATCCAATGTTGCCTTGGCTTTCACCTGAAATTTTCTTTTTCCAGAGAAACTCAGTGGCTAAGGCTGGAATTGCCAGGTTTTCCCCTTCCCCACTTCCTTGCTGTCCTTGTCTTCTCATCTTTCCCTCCCTCCTATTGCAGCAACCTGGGCTGGGGCAGACAGAACAGGATGGACCTTCAGGTCTCTTTAAGCACTTTGGAATGGGAATGAAGGGGTCATATCCTATAGCAAGCTGGCAAACCAACACCTAGCATCCCAGGTCACTGGCTGTGTCTGCTTCTCTGTCTCTCTCAGAAAGGACTTATCTGCTCTGGATGAGAAGATGGCCTGGGCCAAAGTTCTGGCTCATTGCCTTCCTGGTGGTCCTTGGTTCTCTGCAGACAGCAGCCTCAGAAAGCAGCAATTGGGCTGGGCGCCGTGGCTCACGCCTATAATCCCAGCACTTTGGGAGGCTGAGGTGGGCGGATCACCTAAGGTCAGGAGTTCAAGACCAGCCTGGCCAAAAAGGTGAAACCCCATCTCTGCTAAATACAAAAAATAGCTGAGCGTGGTGGCAGGCACCTGTGATCCCAGCTACTCAGGACGCTAAGGCAGGAGAATCTTTTGAACCTGGGAGGCAGAGGTTGCAGTGAGCCGAGATGGCACCATTGCACTCCAGCCAGGGAGACAGAGCAAAACTCCACCAAAAAAAAAAAAAAAAAAAGGAAGAAGGAAGGAAGGAAGGAAGGAAGGAAGGAAGGAAGGAAGAAAGAAAGAAAGAAAGAAAGAAAGAAAGAAAGAAAGAAAGAAAGAAAGAAAGAGAGAACACATTTGAAGGCCTGAAGCTGTCACCGTGAGTTTTTCATCTGCTCCTTTGGGGGAGTAGAACTGTGGCCCAGGGGATCACTATCGGTGGGTTCTTAGCTGTTAAACCAGACAGGGTGGGGAACTGATGGTCCAGGAGCAGTGCTGGTGAGGGGAGCAGGACTGGGTACTTATTTCTGTGACTGTTCTCTTCATTTTGTCCTCTGTCACGATTCTGTACATTCTCCATGGAAGAGGAAGTGTTATCACGTTTTTATTTGCCATTTCTGGGTCTTCGTGCTACTATTGTTTCGTTTCGTGAATGTATCCTTCTCTGTACCTGTTCACCCTTTCAGACTGGAACTTTCCTGAGAGAAGGCGTGGTGTCTCCCAAACATGAAGCCTGCTGAGGACCATGTATCCTGCCCTCTCTTCAGGGGTTGTACATGCTTTTGGTTGATTAGGAAACTTGTTTCCTGCCAGAAGTCCCTGGGCCACCAGGAAGGTTAGGAGTGAGCATAGAGCAAAATCATTAGATGGCTTCTTCCTCCAGAAACTCCAAAGAAACTGGCTGGATGTGGTGGCTCACACCTATAATCCCAGCACTTTGGGAGACCAAGGTGGGTGATCACTTGAGGCCAGGAGTTCGAGACCAGCCATGGTCAACATGGTGAAACCCCTTCTCTACTAAAAATAAAAAAAAATTAACAAGGCAGGGTGGTGTGCACCTGTAATCCCAGCTACTTAGGAGACTGAGGCAGGAGAATTCCTTGAACTCAGGAGATGGAGGTTGCAGTGAGCCAAGATCACACCACTGCACTCCAACCCGGGCAACAAGAACAAAACTCCATCTCAAAAAAAGAAAAAAAAAAAAAAAAAGGCTGGGGGTGGTGGCTTATGCCTGTAATCCCAGCACTTTGGGAGGCCAAGGTGGGCAGATCACCTGAGGTCAGGAGTTCGAGACCAGTCTGACCAACATGAAGAAACCCTATCTCTACTAAGAATACAAAATTAGCTGGGCGTGGTGGTGCATGCCTGTAATCCCAGCTGCTCAAGAGGCTGAGGCAGGAGAATCGCTTGAACCCCGGAGGTAGAGGTTGTGGTGAGCCAAGATCATGCCATTGCATTCCAGCCTGGGCAACAGAAACTCCAAAGAAACCTCCAAAACCCTTGATTAGCAAAATCTATATGTCCCCCTAAGGTGTCTGGGAAACCAGAAGACAAAAATCACCATTTTTCTCTATCGGAGTAGAGAGTCTCTGAGAAGTCAAGCATCTTAGCCAGACACACAAATCTGGGAGTAGCAAAGTGAGGATTCAAATGCACAGCCTTTTTGCTCCAGTCCTCAGCTTGACCCCCACTCCTATTTGGTGGGCTCTTAGCAAGCTGGAAAAATAGCCCAATGCATCAATAAGAGATACTGAAACGACTCCGCAAACCCTCACTAGCATCTTTATGAAGTCAGTTTGCTCACTCCTGCTAATGAATAATTCAGGTTAGCTGTACAGTGAGACAGATCAGACAAGGGGGCTCTACATGTGCAGAAGACAGCTGCCGCTCTAACCGAAAGCAGTTTCCAAATGCTGTCACAGGAGATGAGGAAATTGCATGAAAGGAGAAGTGGGGAGCGATGCTGCGTGGCAGGCAGGGATGCTAGGGAAAGGTCTGCAGGGGTGAGGACAGGCTACAGTGGGGCCTAAGGATGGACAGATCATCTCCTGTTGATACTGAGTCAGATAATGAAGCAAGGCAGCCAGCGAGAGTAGTCACTCATAGGGTCCAATGCATCACAGGTGGGAAGGCCTGGTGGGGAAAGAGGGATAGGGACCCTCCAAAGCAGAAATGAAAGACCTGGCTGAGTAGGACCAGAAGGGCGGGTAGGGGAGGGGATGGAGGGGTATTTGATCACACAGCCTTCAGCTCCTAAGAGTGACAGCCCTAAGGTTTCCTAGGAGTTGGGGACCAGAAACGGGAGGAGTAAGTGGGTGCTGAAGAGGATGGAAGAGTGGAGGGGAAGGGACAGAGACAGGCAGGAGACTCCTAAAAGCCTGGAACATGCAGCAGGGAGGGTAGGGGAGGCTCTGCACCCAGGTCTTCCAGCCACTGAGTCCCCTGAGTGAGCCCGTCCTTGGCAGGGGGTTGTGTTCACCTTCACTCCTGACCCAGGTGGGGACTGGGATGGTGGGTGGTTCCTAAGAATGAAAGAAGATGCATTTCCTGATGACTTCAAAATGTTATCTCCTCTCTCCCACCCTTTCAAGGAAGCAAGCCTCCTTCTGCATCTCCTGGACACCCTCTTTCCCATTCTCCCCCGACTTCAACAACCATTGCTTTTGCTTTGTCTTACTTTCCCTGGGATTGGGGGCAACTGTTGCCTGCACAGAAAAGAACTTGGTAAGTGCTCAGAATTCCCCTGGGAGGCTGGTGTGTTTTGTGAGCTGGAGCTATTGTTATATCACATTAGAATTTAAGCTTGCTGTTTTTGGTTATCTTTAAAATCAATGGCAATACACAAAGGCTCCACTCAAATCAATGCCTGTATCTGTAGGTGCTAAGAATCCACGGGAGAGAGATCCATTAGCAGTAAAGAAAGGGCAGATAAGGGGTAGGGAGGAAGACAGCAAGAGCCAGGGCCTGAGATCAGATGCCAGGACTCAGGGCAGGCACAGGGAGAGGTCCTCAGCATCTGGTCTGACGTCTGCCAGGTGGGGCCCTTGGAACCACAACCTGAGGAAAGCGAGAAATAGGGAGGCTAGGTGTGGCCACCTTATTCATCCCTAGCTGAGCCATGTTCCTTGTGGAAGAGACACTCCTGTCCATCCAATGAAGTGGGATGATCTGAATTAAAAGCCAAATTGGGGCTGGGGACAGTGGTTCACGCCTGTAATCCCAGCACTTTGGGAGGCAGAGGCAGGTGGGTCACTTGAGGTCAGGAGTTCAAGACCAGCCTGGCCAACATGGTGAAACCTATCTCTACTAAAAATACAAAAATTAGCTGGGTGTGGTGGTACACACCTGTAGCCCCAGCTACTTGGGAAGCTGAGGCAGGAGAATTGTTTGAACCCAGGAGGTAGAGGTTGCAGTGAGCCGAGATTGTGCCACTGCCCTCCAGCCTGGGTGACAGAGTGAGACTCTGTCTCAAAAAAAAAAAAAAAAAGCTAAATTGGGGGCCAGATAATTTCAAGGGATATTGCCCCCCTTCCCCAACAGAGGGTGAGATATGTAGCTATGTAGCTTTCTGATCTGAAGCCGGAAGGGTAGAGCAAAGCTCCTACAATTTGAATTTTTATGAATCTTATTACTATCAGCGATGTTATAAATGATTAATAAGGCATTTGAATTGGAGGTATTGTCCAGTGGAGACAAGGAAGGAGGGAAGGAGGAAGATTAATATTTATTGAGTACCGACATATATCAGGCGTTCCGCTTGGACTTCCACACACATTATCTAGTGGAGTTGAACCTAAATGAGCTGCAGCCTGGGTTTAACACCTTGCCTCCCACAGCATCCTCCTGTTTGCTTTTCCTCTCTCTGGGCCTTTGGAACTCATGTCAGTATTCCCTAGGAATTTTTGTCCCCAGGGGCCGTCTTGGAGCCGCAGGATCAAGGGAACAGGTTTTCAGGATTTTCTGTCCCAAGCCACCAAGTCAGAAAAGAGCAGACAGAGTCAGCTGCAGACGTGTGGAACAGGCTTGGAGAAGGCAGTAGGGGAACTTGACACTTTGCATCATCTTTTCCAATCAGCACAGTGACCCTCTCTCTTGACAGAGCCTCTGAGTAGGTGCTGGGCTGCAGTCACAGCCTGTGCCATTCTCCTCTCCCCTGGACACTGCTTGGCACGCTGAGGTCCTGAGCCCTGGTCCTGGCTTAGCCTCTGCTCGCTCACTTTTCTCCAAAAGTTGAGGAGCTGTTTCTCAGGCCTCAGCCAATTCCAAGCTTCCATGATGAGCTGTAGAGTGTAAGCTCCATCAGAGCAGAGACTTTGCCTGTTTTGGACACAGCCGTGCCTGTAACAGTGCCTGACACATAGTAGGCAGTTGAAAAATATTTATTGAATGAGCCTCCTTATCCTCTCTTCCTTCATGACACATCCTTTCCTAGGAAACCCACATTACTCTGCTCTTGGACTTGTTCCTGGCAGTAGTGTGGGGAGCCAGATGGAGAAGTGAGGGTTTTGGCTTTTCCCTCCCTCCCTCCCTTCCTTCCTTCCTTCCTTCCTTCCTTCCTTCCTTCCTTCCTTCCTTCCTTCCTTCCTTCCTTCCTTCCCACCTTCCTCTCTCTCTCTTTCTCTCTCTCTTTTTTTTTAAGAGATGAAATCACTTCATTGTCCAGGCTGGAGTGGAGTGAAAATGGTGCGATCCATAGTTTTGAACTCCTGGGTTTCAGCCACTTGAAGTAGCAGGGGACTATAGGCATACACCACCACACCCAGCTGTTTGTTTGTTTGTTTTTGGTGGAGACAGGGTCTCATTATGTTGGACAAACTCCTGGACTCAAACGATCCTCCTGCCTCGGCCTCCCAAATGTTGGGATAACAGGTGTGAACCGTGACACCTGGCCCACCTTGGCTTTTCTTGCACATTGTTCATAGGGTCCTGGCTTCCCGGCAGGCTCAGCAACCTGCTGCAGCAATGCCAGCCTATCCCTTTCTCTGGCGCAGCAGAGGAGGGTTGAGGAGAGGGTTGTTTCCAGCAGACTCTACACGTGGTCATCAGAGGGTGGGCATCTCAGAATGTGAGGTCACAGGAAATAGGGATCCTGCGGGGAGGGAGTTATCACACTGCATGAGGTAAAGAGGCAGGGCAGTGAGAGAGAAAGGGACCGAGGAAAGGCTGCCATCTTCAATAAGGGTTTAAGTTATCACAAATAAATATTTCCACTCAATCCCACAAAATCTTCAGAGGTGGTAAACCCCTACTCCTAGAGGCTTAGTCCCCCACTGGGGAGTAGCTAGAGTCCCCTCATCCTCCTGTCCCAGGTCATGAACTGTGGAGCTCATTGGTCGTCTGGGAGTCCAAGATCCTGGGCAGGAAGAATCCTCCAGGGGCCAAGTAGCCGCCCCCACCACAGGTACTCTGGGAGCCTCCTGACGGCCAGGCTGGCTAGGAAGGAAGGTCAGCCTCCCAGGGTCGGCCTTCCTACTTCCCTGCAAAGGCCCCTGCCATGCCCCTTTCCAGCCAGGGCAGGACTTGAGCAAGCTTAGAAGTTCATTGCACAGTGGAGGAGTGAGCACACTCCTAAACTTCCAGTGGGCATGGGCTCTTCATTAGGCAGAGGGAAAGCCTGGAATCTGGGCCATAGGCCTTGGCACAGAACAGCCCTTGGGCCCCAGTGCCAGCAGCATGGGCAGAGGCCAGACACGGGGCCAGAAGCTCTCCCTTTTGCTGACAGCAGGCTGGACTCTCCCCAGCAGATCCATAGGATCGGCCCTCCCGTAGATGGGAAGAAAATATGGCTGCCATCCTACATGGCCTCCTGGAATTGTTGCCTTAGAAAAAAATATGCATGTAAATTTTATTGTCTCTTTATGCCACCAATTGTATACCAAAATTCAGGGAACTAATTTTGTGCCCCACAGTTTTCCTGTTCCCTCTCTCCCCTAGGGTCGGTCACCCAGGTAATCCAGCTCAGAGGAGCTCAAATGGGGAAGCTCTCCCTAGGGGCATGAGAGGGCTGGATGTTCCCATCACTTTAGCTCTGTCTGGTCTCCAGAAAAGCCCCTCAAGGGGCTGCAAGTTGGGAGCTGCTGTCTGCCTGTTTGGGATATTTGCCTGGGTTCCGAAAGAGCAGTCATGTCATTTTCATTAGTGTTGACCCATTGCTGCCTATTACCCTGTTCCTTCTGGGGGTCCCTCTGTTTTCTCTTTCATGCACTTCCCTTCTCAGTAATTAACAGGCCCTGGAAGAGCGTCCCTCCAACAGACGGCCAAAAGGCAGAGCAGGCAGCCGTGACAGTGGCAGTGCCAGCAAAAGGACAGGAGATTAAAACAAAATGATTCATCTTGGGAATGAGTGCAAATCGCTTTCCATTTACAGGAATTGGGGCCGCGTTCCAAACAGCCTTTGTGGGCTCGTTGGGGAGACAGGAGTCTGGTCCATTGACCATTAAGTAATGAGCTCCTCTGAGTGCTCCCTGCTGACTCTACAGAGGGGGATCTGGCGGGCAATGTGGGCAGGAGAGCGAGGGAATGGGCAGGGAGACCTGGGGCTGCTCGGCTTAGTTAGGACACAGGGAAAATGGAGCAGGGCCCCTGCAGGTGGGGACCCTGGTGATTATGGAGATCCAGAGTGCTCCTGGGCACCTTGTTATTGGAGACCAACAGAAAGGAGTCAGGCTGCCCACCTAACTCTTTGCTTTGCTACCAGGGATTCCAGAGTCCACAAGGTTATCTAAAGAGTATTTGCAGAGTGTGCCAGTCATACTCTGGGAAGTCAGAGAAGAATAAGGCAAGGATCTTGTCCTCAAGGGACTTATAGTCCAGGGTGGGTGGTGGGCAGGTCAACCAAGGGGAGCCAAGGATAAGAGCTCGGCAACAGGCCGGGTGCAGTGACTCACGTCTATATTCCTAGCACGTTCGAAGGCCAAGGCAGGAGGATTGCTTGAGCTTGGGAGCTCAAGGCAAGCCTGGGCAAAATAGTGAGAACCTATCTACAAAAAATAATAAGAGAATTAGCTGGATGTGGTGGTGGTGTGTGCCTGTAGTCTGAGCTACTTGGGAGGCTGAGGTGGGAGGATTGCTTGAGTCTGGGAGGTTGACGCTGCAGTGAGCCATGATTGCACCACTGCCCTCCAGCCTGGGTGACAGAGCGAGACCCTGTCTCAAAACAAAAAAACTAGCTGGGCGTGGTGGTACATGCCTGTAGTCCCAGCTACTCAGGAGGCTGAGGCACGAGAATTGCTTGAACCTGGGAGGAGGAGGTTGCAGTGAGCCAAGATCATGTCACTGCGCTCCAGCCTGAGCAACAGAGCAAGACTCCATCTCAAAAACAAAACAAAACAAAACAAAACCAAACCCAAACAAAGCAAAATTCTATGATAGAAACAGATGGAGGCCATAATAGTGGGGATAGGGAGAGTTCAGTCCTACCTGGCAAGGGTGGAGCACCTGAGTGACTCTTGAGCTGGGTCCTGAAGATGACTAAGTATTCTCCAAATGGGTTGGTGGTGGGGCAGCTGAGTGGAGTGGGGAATTAATCCAGCTAGAGAGATGAGCCTGAGGAAAGGACAATGAAAGGACCTGTGCTGGAATTTGTATAGCCTGCCCTGGCTGTGTCAGGGAGAGGAAGGCAAGTGGACACGGACCGGGGCTCAGGGGTCATAGGAACGCCTTACCAAAAAGCTTGGACTGAGCCTAGAGGCTATGGGAGCCACTTAAAAGGTTAAAGCAGGGGTGTGATGAGATCGGGCTGCATTTTTAAGCAACTTCCAGCAGTCCTGGGGCTTTTCAATCATATCTCATCCAGGCAAGCACACTATAGTCCAAAAAAGAATCTAAGACAGGTATCACAGACTGTTAGTATTTGTTTTAAAAGAGTAGTAGCAGGCCAGGTGTGGTGGCTCATGCCTGTAATTCCAGAACTTTGGAAGGCTGAGCAGATGGATCATGAGGTCAGGAGTTCAAGACCAGCCTGGCCAAGATGGTGAAACTCCGTCTGTATACAAATACAAAATACAAAAAAAAAAAAAAAAAGAAAGAAAAAAAGAAAAGCTGAGCCAGGCATGGTGGCTCACGCCTGTAATCCCAGCACTTTGGCAGACTGAGGTGGGTGGGTCATCTGAGGTCAGGAGTTCAAGACCAGCCTGACCAACATGGTAAAACCTCATCTCTACTAAAAATGCAAAATTAGCTGGGCATGGTGGCGCACCCCTGTAATCCCAGCTGCTCAAGATGTTGAGGCAGGAGAATCGCTTGAAGCCGGGAGGCGGAGGTTGCAGTGAGCCGAGATCGCGCCATTGCATTCCAGCCTGGGCAATAAGAGCAAAACTCCATCTCAAAAAAAAAAAAAAAAAGTAGCTACATGGGGGTCTGTTATTTTATTTTCTGTACTTTTACAAGGGTTTTAAATTTTGGAATTAATAATGAATGAGCATCCATATGATAGAATACTGTGCAGTGTTGAAGAATGAAGGTGAAAACATGTATTCTGTCATGACAAAATACCTGATATGTTTTAAATAGCAAAATAGAATATATATTATGATTGTATTTTTGTAAGAACAACAAATAAATAAAGCGAATCTGGCAGGAAACGTACCAAACTATTAATAATGACAAAGTTACTGTTGTAGGGTGG
This sequence comes from Papio anubis, assembly GCF_008728515.1. Lineage (NCBI taxonomy): Eukaryota > Metazoa > Chordata > Mammalia > Primates > Cercopithecidae > Papio > Papio anubis. The sequence continues at coordinate 158,118,013 of NC_044976.1, forward strand.
GATTAGGATACTGAGGAGGGAAGGAGGAATTTTCATTTTCTATTCTGTGCCTTTTAGAATTGTATAAGTCTTAAAAATGGTCTTGCATTATTCATTATTTTGAAACAAAAATCCACTTTTGGGGGGATAACTCTTTTTTCTTTTCTTTTTTTTCTTTTTCTTTTCTTTTTTTTTTTTTTTGAGATGGAGCCTTGCTCTGTCACCCAGGCTGGAGTGCAGTGGCATGATCTTGGCTCACTGCAACCTCCACCACCTACCAGGTTCAAGTGATTCTCCTGCCTCAGCCTCCTGAGTAGCTGGGACTACAGGTATGCAGCACCACACTCGGCTAATTTTTGTATTTTTAGTAGAGATGGGGTTTCACCATGTTGATCAGGCTGGTCTCGAACTCCTGACCTCAAGTGATCACCCTCCTCAGCCTCCCAAAGTGCTGGGATTACAGGCATGTGCCACCTGGCCCTGGGGGGTAACTATTTATTTTGATGCAATTTCAAACCCAAAGACAAGTTGCAAGAGGCCGGGCATATTTAATTAGCCAGTTGTGGTGGCATGTGCCTGTGTGTAGTCTTAGCTACTTGGGAGGCTGAGGTAGAAAGATTGCTTGAGCCCAGGAGTTGGAGGCTGCAGTGAGCTATGATCGCACCACTGCACTCCAGCCTGGACAGCAGAATGAGACCTTGCCTCCAAAAAAAAATAATAATAATAATAAAGGAACTCCTATAAACTATTTAGACCTCACCACTTGTTAATATCTTGCCCCACACAACATACATTTTAAAAAAGATCATCCATTACTTCCATTTTGCAAACCCCATTGGCCACTTGGGGTTTATCTTTCTAGGCCTCTCTGCTGCTTCTGACCCTGCTATCCTCTCCTTCCTTCCGGAAACCTCCCGTTTCTTGTCTTCTGTGGCCCTGAGTCTTCTCTGTTTTCCTCCTACTTCTCTGACTTCCCTCTAGCATTATCTTTTGTAGAGGCCTCTTTTTCAGCACCCTTTAAACACGGGAGTTTCTCAGAGTTCTAGCCTGAGCCCATTGCTTGGCTTTGTGTGTTTTCTTCCTGGGAGAGCTTGCTCACTTCCATCTATTGAAGCTATGATCCGTTTGCTGATGAAGCCCAAATCCGTGTCTTCAGCTGCCGCCTCTCCCTTCAGTTTCCTATGCTAATATTCAAATGCCTGTTAGACACATGCTCTCAAGTAGTCCACAAACATTCAATACTCAACTTGTCTCAAACATGTCATCGTCACCCCTCCCTCTTGCTAAGTGTTCTCTTTCTGTGTCCTCCGTTTCACATAATGGCACCACATCTTTCACTTTGACAATGGCAATCAACTCCTAATTGGTCTCCCTGGCTACAGTCTTCCTCCACATAAATTCACTCTCACACTGTAGTCAATGTGACATCCCTAAAATGCAAATTTTACCACATCAGGCGCTGAGAAAACCTGTCAATGAGTCTTCATTACCTATGGGTTGAAGTCAAGCCTGTCAGCCTGGCGCACGTAGCTGCACCTGATTCCACCGGGCTTCTCCAGCTCTTGTCATGTCCCCGTCACCTCTGCACCCCATTCCACATTGGCCCGTGCGTCCATGTGTTTGCTCATGCTGCCTCCTTAGCGGGAGCCCCTCCCACCTCTCTCCCCTTGGCTGACCCATCCATCAACACTGAGCTCCACGGGCATCTCCTCCAGCTAGAAGTGTCCCTCTATTGTGTTTCCATTACACTCCTCTTCTTCTCTTACTTCTACCTAACAACTTTTTAAAATAATGCTTTTGTGCCATGAAAGGTGGCCAGGGCATGCTTTTATTTTTATTTATTTATTGAGACAAGGTTTTGCTTTGTTGTCAAGGCTGGAGTGCAATGGCGCAATCATGGCTCACTGTAGCCTCGACACTTCCAGACTCAAGTGGGCCTTCTGAGTAGCTGAGATCACAGGTGTGCACCACCATGCCTGGCTAATATTTTTATTTTTGTTGAGATAGGAGTCTCACTATATTGCCTAGGCTGGTCTTGAACTCCTAGCCTCAAACTATCTTCCCTTCTCAGCTTCCCAAGGTGCTGGGATTACAGGCACGAATGAGGTTCAGCTCTCTGCTGAACAAATTTTTATAGTCTCAGTCTTTGTGTGTGTCTCTCTCACTGCTCTGTAAATCCCGGAAGGAATGGGATTTGCATGTGTTTATGTATACCATCTTGTACCTTTGTACCTTAATGCCTTAGTGCAGTGCCTAGCATGTAGTAGACATGTAATAAATGTTTGATGAACTGAGGTAAGCATTCACTATTTATTCACCCCTCTCTGCCTCCTTTCCCTGGCAGTAGCAAGCTCAATCCCATGCCCTCTGTTTCCCCATCAGTAGTTACATTCCAGGCCTCAGTTCCTTGGCTGTAGCCCCCTGTCCAACAGGTTTGGCTCCTATGTGCTCTTTCTCCCAGCACTTCTCTCCCTCATCTTCTCTTCTGCTTCTTCCCTTCTATTTTGATCAGCTCTTGCTACCCTCCTGTATCTTTCCAGATGCTTCTCTCCCACTCTTCTCCCCTGTGGGGGCCACTCAGGGCAGTTCCAGCCCACTTCTGGCCCAGGTGTCTGCATTAGGACTTTACGTAATTATCTTCACAATGGGGCCTAATGACTGAAAACCGTTTTCATCTCAACCCACACAATTCCAGATTTACAGCAACCAAGGCCTCAGGGTTAGAGCTGAATGCATACCCCACCAGGTCCCTCTCTAGAGTATCTTTTGGAAGAAGTACCTTACAGCTCTTTAAGAAAGAGAGTCACTTGATAACAGCTTTTCTGTCTAGTACTTTTAAACGTAAGTACTTAGCTTCGTTCCTTAGTTCTCTGCACCCCAACTCTGTAGTGAGGATCGCATTCATCACACTCCACCAGGCACATAGGATGCTCTAAGCTGATCTTCTTCCATGTGAGGACCTTCAGGGATGAACATATTCATTCTGTCATTCACTCACACATTTACTGAGCTCCCACTAACACTGCCCATGGGGATGGGGACAGAGGATACAGACAAGGGGTCACAGATGAGTATGTCCCTCTCTAAGACCCAAAGGAACTCACGGTCTGGTGAGGAAGACAAATCTGAAAACCATTTTGCTAAAATAAGAGGTCCTTGGTGGAGATAAATATCAGGTACTATGAAAACGTAGAGTGGTCACTGGAGCATGCCTAGGTAGGAGGAAGGTTTTTGGTTGATTTTTTGTTTGTTTGTTTTTTGTTTTTTTAGAGGGAATTTTTCCGTTGTTGTCCAGGCTGGAGTGCAATGGCATGAACTCAACTCACTGCAACCTCTGCCTCCCGGGTCCAAGTGATCCTCCTGCCTCAGCCTCCCGAATAGCTGGGATTACAGGTGCACGCCACCATGCCCGGCTAATTTTGTGTTTTTAGTAGAGATGGGGTTTCACCATGTTGCTCAGGCTAGTCTTGAACTCCTGACCTCCGGTGATCTGCCTGCCTTGGCCTCCCAAAGTGCTGGATTACAGGCGTGAGCCACTGCGCCCGGCCTGGAGGGAAGTTTTACAGGATTTAATTCGAGGAGTGAATAGGAATTGATGAGGCAGACAGAGACAACGGGGTGGACACTTGTCATGTTTTTGATTGTCCGGTACCGAGCAACTTTCCTATTTTGGAGGGAATTCCTCATTATAGGAGTCTTAGTTGGGGAAGGATTCTACCTTTGACCACATGCTAAAGAGGGCAGGGTTTGTGTCTCCCTGCTCCCCTCACCCCCCACAAATGTGGTGTGGGCAGAGTGAGGGTGGGGTGAGGATGGGCCCTGGAAGCTGAGCTCAGCCAATCTGATGTTCCCATTGGGATCTTTGGGACCTGGGCAGGAGCAGTCATTCGTAGCAGTGGTGGCCATTCTGGACTCCTTCAGAACAGTATCTAGTGTCGGGGGTGGTGTGGGTGGTGAGGGGCAGAACCAGCTGCAGTGCCCCAACAAGGTGCTCCCTGTCTCGTGACCTTGCAGTGTTCTCTGCCACCAGCATCCCTTGGTTCCCGACTGTGAGGGCAGGTGCTGCCCATCAACTCTTCAGCTAACATAATTTAACTTTCCAGACTATTCTTTTTTTTTTTTTTCTGACCAGGTCTCTCACTCAGTCACCCAGGCTGGAGTGCAATGGCGCGATCTCCACTCCCTGCACCCTCTGCCTCCTGGGTTCAAGCGATTCTCTTGCCTCAGCCTCCTGAGTAGCTGGGATTACAGGCACCTGCCACCACGCCTAGCTAATTTTTGTATTTTTAGTGGAGATAGGGTTTCACCACGTTGGCCAGGCTGGTCTCGAATTCCTGACCTCAGATGATCCACCTGCTTCGGCCTCCCAAAGTGTTGGGATTACAGGCATGAGCCACTGAGCCCAGTCCAGACTATTCCTTGCCTGCTAGTTAGTGAGAGGTGGTTTCTGTTGTTCACAGTGGAGTTCCTTGTCTGATCTAGGCTGGAACAGTTGAGGAAGCTGGGCAGTGTAGAATATAGAGTTTGGGGGAAGGTAGGTTGGGTGATGTGGCTGCAGCACTGGAAAACATTAAAAAGACTGGGGGGCCAGGCTCAGTGGCTCATACCTGTAATCCCTGCACTTTGGGAGGCCAAGGCAGATCACCTGAGGTCAGGAGTTCAAGATCAGCCTGGCCAACATGGTGAAACCCCGTCTCTACTAAAAATACAAAAAATGAGCTGGGCATGCTGTTGGGCACCTGTAATCCCAGTTACTTGGGAGGCTGAGGCAGGAGAATCACTTGGACTGGGAGACAGATGTTGCAGTGAGCTGAGATCGCGCCAATGTACTCCAGCTTGGGCAACAAGAGCGAAACCCCGTCTCAGGGAAAAAAAAAAAAAAAAAAAAAAAACTAGGAAGATGGGCAGCGAGAGGTACATGATAAAGGGCCCTGTCAACCAGGCTAAGAAATTTGCCTTTTTCCCATTAGGAGAAAGGAGCAACCACTGAAGAGTTTAAGTAGGGAGGGTCTTGGTGAGACTAATACCTTAGGAAGATTATAGGGGACTGATGATGATCTTCCTATGGGAAGATCAGTGTCATGGGTGCGAGCAGGGCCGCTACTGACCCTGGGTGAGATTTAAAAAAAGGCGCCTCTAACTAACGCAGAAGCAGAAAACCAAATACTGCATGTTCTCACTTATAAGTGGGAGCTAAATGAGAGAACACATGGGCGTGTCGAGGGGAACAATACACACTGGGGCCTACTGGAGAGTGGGGTGGTGGGAGGGAGAGGATCAGGAAAAATAACTGATGGTGACCCTCCTCCAGGTAGCCTCCGTCCTACAGGAGGTGCTGGTTGGTTGGATTTCAGCCCCAGTTCACCCCTTCCGTGGGGCACCATTGTGCAGAGCACAGGTGGTACCATAGTTCCCAGGGGTCTGGATTCCAGGACCCAGCACTCTCCCTGATCCTAAGGAGCTTACATTATTGCCTCTACTTTGCCTTCTTCTCTTGATGACAACCCCTTTCTCCCCTGGCCAGAGAGACCGCCTCTCAGTCTCTCATCTTTGAGAAAATAAGGCCACTTTCTTAGCTGGTTCTCAAAACATGATCCTTTCTTTATGTCAGGCAGAAACTGGCTTTCTGGACAGGGCCTCACCCCGAGATGGTTGTTCTAGCCTCTTTAATTCTCATGCCCAGAAATCCTCCTGTGGTTTTTTGTTTTTGTTTGTTTGTTTGTTTGTTTGAGGCAGGGTATTGCTCTGTCACCCAGGCTGGAGTGCAGTGGCACAATTACAGCTCATCGCAGCCTCAATCTCTTGGGTTCAAGTGATCCTCCCACCTCAGCCTCCCAAGTAGCTAGGACTATAGGCACGCATCACCACACTAGCTACCTTTAAAAATTTTTTTTTGTAGAGACAGGGTTTCACTATGTTGCCCAGGTTGGTCTCCAACTCCTGGGCTCAAGCAATCCTCCCACCTCAGCCACCCAAAGTGCTGAGATTACAGGTGTGCACCACCACGCCTGGCCCCACTAGGTTTTCCTTAGGCATCTACTCTTGAACCCACTTAAGTCTTCCAGGAAAAACAATGACTAGGCTCTTGGCTGATGAGTGGGAAGGTCAGCTGCATAGGTGAATGCCTGTGTACAGAGGAAGGGGTGACCCCTCTGCCCTCAGCCCCTAGGTCATCATGTGCTAAGTGGGCCTGTGGCACAAAAGACTCTAAACCACGGATTCTGGAATTTTCCTGCCAACAGAACCTCAGGGATTATTTGGCCTAAGCTCCCACTCAAAGTAGGAGTCTTCTTTATAGGAGTCTCCTGTAAAGATGGACATTCAGCACCTGCTTGAATACCTCCAGTGATGGAGGACTCACTACTTGATGTAGCAGCTTGTGTCTCAGTGGCATTGAGCAGTGTATTTAGGTGACTTTTGCAAGGTCACATGCCACTCTGTGACTGCTGCCTGGAACCACCGGGTTATTCCTCTATATCCCTTTCTCTGCTTGCTGCCTCCTCCTGCTCCCAGGACTCACCTCCTAGGGTAGCCTGACTGGCACGCTGTCTCTGGAGCCACCACGCCTGAGGTGGCAGGGTGCTGTTGGAGTGGGTGAACTGCCTGGGGCGCCAAACTTCGCCTGCCCTGCAAGGCTCAGAGGAGAGGGGGATGGAAGTAGTGTGGGTGTGTGGCTCTGTGGGGTGGGCAGGGTGGATTTTTTTCCCTATTTGTTTTCCATTTTTCTCTCCTCCCGGTGGTTGGGCTGGCTGATTGGAGGTGCGGGTGTGTGGGGGTGGTGTGTGCTTGTGTGTGCACGCGTGTGCGCGTGTGCATGCACAGCTGTGTGGGAGGGCATCCGTGCCGGAGGCTTCACGCTGGAGCGGCCTCTCCTTGCCCACCAACTCTGACAGAGCTCCCACTGATTTGGCCTTAGAAAGTTTCCTGGTTTTGATAGGAACAAAACAGAAGATGCAGATAGGCTGTGCGGTTTCCTTGGCAACTTGAAAACATGGGTTGGGGAGGGGATGGTGGGAACCAGAGAGAAGGGAGTGATTGGGCTCCACCACTCAGCTCTGTCTCCCCCTTTATTCCCCTCAAAATAGCTCAGGATAAAATGTTGAACCATTCTCAGCATTCCCGTTCCTGGCCCACAGGAATGGGTAGGAAACTCAGCAGCAAGGAAGGAGCAGAGGTGCCCCTTGGATAAGGGAAGCAAGAGACCTGCCTTCTAGAGGATTCTGACGCCTCTTGTTCTCTTTCTTACCAAGCTGACTTGTCTCCTCTACCTTCCACTCCCTTATTTTGTTATCCTGGCAGCATTAAGGACTCCCATTCTCCAAACTAACCCAAGGAAAAGCAGAACCCCACGCTCCCAGGTTCTCTACCTTAGAGGGAGGTGACTGGTAGGGAAGCAAGGAGTGGATGTCTTTCCTTCCCCGCCACCCACGAAACTTTGGGACAGCTCCATTCCTAGAAAGCAGGAGACTGAACTAAGTTGGAGGTGGATTACGGAGACTGTTCATTAAGGAATGAAGACGTTGGGCCAGGCGTGGTGGCTCACGCCTGTAATCCCAGTACTTTGGGAAGCTGAGGTGGGCAGATCATGACGTCAGGGGTTTGAGACCAGCCTGGCCAACTTAGTGAAATTCCATCTCTACTAAAAATACAAATAATAACCGGGCGTGGTGGTGTGCGCCTGTAATCCCAGCTATTAGGGAGGCTGAGGCAGGAGAATCGCATGAACCCGGTAGGCAGAGGCTGCAGTGAGCCAATATCACACCACTGCACTCCAGCCTGGGCAACAGTGTGAGACTCCGTCTCAAAAAAAAAAAAAAAAAGAAAAGAAATAAAGACGTTTGTTACTAATTAGTGAAACTGTGTCCCCTACTGCAAGTTCACCTCCCAAGTGAACGTGCTCAGACCACCTGCCTAGAGGCAGCACCCCAGAGCTCCAGTAAGACCCACGCCCAGCAATTCTTTTTTCCTTTTGAAAAAGGGTCTCACGTTGTCACCCAGGCTGGACTGCAGTGGCACGATCTCGGCTCATTACAGCCTCGACCTCCCCAATTCAAGCAATCTTCCTGCCTCAGTCCCCTAAGTGGCTGGGACCACAGGTATGTGCTACCACATTAGCCTGGTAGCTAGTAGGCTAGCTTTTTTTTTTTTTTGTAGAGGCAGAGTTTCACCATGTTGCCCAAGCTGGTCTTGAACACCTGAGCTCAAGTGATCCATCCACCTCAACCATCCAAAGTGCTGGGATTGCAGGCATGAGCACCACGTGCCTGGTCTTATGCCCGTCAATTCTCATTTTTTTTTTTTTTTTTTCTTGAGACAGGGTCATGCTCCGTCACTCAGGCTGGAGTGCAGTGGTGAGATCTTGGCTCACTGCAGCCTAGACTTCCGAGGCTCAAGTAATCTCCCCACCTCAGCCTCTCTGGTAGCTGGGACCACAGGCATGCACCATCATGCCCAGCTAATTTATGCAATTTTTCTTTCTTTTTTCGGTAGAGACAGGGTTTCGCCATGTTGGCCAGGCTGGTCTCAAACTCCTGGACTCAAGCAATCCGCGCACCTTGGCCTCCCAAAGTGCGGGGACTACAGGCGTGAGCCACTGTGCCCAGCCCTATGCCCAGCAATTCTTGACAGCCACCGGCTCTTTTCTAAAGCACAGGCCTCTGGATCTAATTAGCCCCATCCGCTGTCCCTGGTCCCTCTTATCTTGGGCACTAGAATTCTTTTACCTGAGAATATGGAGGTTCTGAAGACATTTTTGCATACATTTTTAAAACCAAACGACCTTAATGCTATCCCAGTCCTGCAATTGAACTTTAGTGGTGGCCATGCAGCCTGCCCTTGGCACAACTCAGACACCAGGGAAGGGGACCTTAGGGGGCTCTTGGAGCAGCCATCCTCTGTCGGGGTGTTGAATGTATTTAGGGAGCACGAGGCAGGCAGGAGAAGAGAGCTGAGAGGCTGTGGGGCCCCTGTGTTCACAGTCTCCTGGATGAGTCAGTGGAGGAAGGGGTGCTGGGCTGGGAGTGAAGAGGCCAGAGTTCTAGTCTCACTCGGGCTCTGACCAGCTGTGGGTGGGAGGAAGACAGCCACACTTCGGTGGTCACATTCCTGCAGCAAGCTTGGGACATACAGTCTGACAGACACTTGGGGGTGTGGGGAGGGACCATGAAGCAGAAGATTTGCAGTGAAACAGATGGTTACCAGGATCATGGCCGCGTAGCTTCCTGAGTGTGGCCCTTCCCGTCCCCCCATGCCTGTGTGCTCCATACCTCGCAGGATGAGTTTGTCAAGCTTGACTTGGCTTTCCACCCACAGGAAATCAAAGATTCTAGAGCATGGTCACTCTGCCTCCTCCCCATCAGCTGTCCTGATGCATGGTGACTCAGGGGAGAGAGAGTCCATTTATCTCGACTTCTGCTCAATCTCTCAAAGCTCTTCTCCAACATGGTCATCGTCCCACTTCCGCCTCCCCTGGAGTTCTCTCCACCCTCAGTTGCCTCAGCAGCAATACATGGAGGATAGGCCCTCCGTTAGACTCCACATCCCCACACCCAGCCCATACCCAGGAAGAGAGGACAGTGCCCACCCGCTCCTCTGGCTCTGAGCTCCCCTGGCAGATGACAGAGCTGGGAGTCCACCCATTCTTCTCCAGGAAGGAGAAGAATGAGTCTCAAGGGCTGTTCCCTGCTGCCCTGCAGGCCCCAGCTCTGGGGAGAAGTCAGGCAGCTTTGAGAATGAAATAAATACAAGATGCCCCAATAAATGGCTAAGAACTGATTATGAGGGGGGCAAAGTGTCCAACCAAAGGGAAGAGAGTACAGGGAAGGGAGAATGACTCAGGAGACCCTGGCTTGTTCCTACGTGATAGTGCATCATGTAGGTGGCCTTTAGAAAGGCCCTGGCATTTGGCCCTTTGTCTACTCTGGAATGTTCTTCCCAAACATCACATAGGCACATCCACCCCCTTTAAAGGAGGGGCTCTTTCCCAGATGCCTTGATGGTGGGAAATGAGGACAATGGGTGCCTTCTCTATTGGAATGTCTACTCGGCCAAAAGGAAAAGAAAAAAACAAATAAGTAAAAGAGTGCCTTCTCTATATGGGTGCCATTACTGGGGGTTTCCCTGACGTCCCTGTCTTGAGGGCTGGGATCTTGGTTTCCACTGGTTTGACCTCTCCGAGCCTTTCACCTAACCATTCTCTGCTTCCCCCAGGCTAGAGAGGCCATTGGGTGTTTTCTGTGACTCGTAGCCCTGGTTGAGAAGTGAGGCGGGGGAGGAGTCCATAGAGGATGGTCCCTGTCTGGGCTTCTTCTGTTTGAGTGAGCCTCTGAGGAGGCAGCCTGGGGAAGGTACCAGGGAAACTGAGACCAGAAGATGTGAGCTGAGCAGATGCGGTGTCACACAGAGGAGGCGGGCAGTCCCCGGGCTTGGCCTGACTGAAGTCCCCACTGAGTGGGAGCAGAGGGCACTTCAAGTGGGGTTTCTTGTTTTTGTTTCTGTTTTGAGACGGAGTCTCGCTCTGTCACCCAGGCTGGAGTGCAATGGCGTGGTCTCAGCTCACTGCAACCTCCACCTCCCAAGTTCAAGCAATTCTCCTGCCTCAGCCTCCTGAGTAGCTGGGATTACAGGCATCCACTGCTACACATGGCTAATTTTTGTATCTTTAGTAGAGACAACATGTTGACCAGGCTGGTCTCGAACTCCTGACCTCAGGTGATCTGCCTGCCTCAGACTCCCAAAATGCTGGGATTACAGGTGTGAGCCACCACACCCGGCCTCAAGTGGGGTTTGTGTGTGCCTGAAGTGGGCATGTGGGAGGAGAAACTGGGCCGGGAGGTGGCATGTGGTAGACTTTGACTTCTGAAGACGCTCTCCTGGGCAGTGCTGGAGACAGCAACACTTGGGCCACTGAACTAGGGGATATGGTCAGGGTTCTCTGCAACCAAGAAGAGTGAGTCTCTTTGTAGCCCCTTTGCCCAACTCCCTTGTATTAGTTTCTTAAGGTTGGTGTAATAACTTACCAGAAATATGGGGCTTAAAATAACAGAAATGTGGCCAGGCGCGGTGGCTCACGCCTGTAATCCCAGCACTTTGGGAGGCCGAGGCAGGCAGATCACAAGGTCAGGAGATCGAGACCACCCTGGCTCACATGGTGAAACCCTGTCTCTACTAAAAATACAAAAAATTAGCTGGGCGTGGTGGCACGTTCCTATAGTCCCAGCTACTCGGGAGGCTGAGGCAGGAGAATCACTTGAACCTGGGAGGCGGAAGTTGCAGTGAGCTGAGATAGCGCCACTGTACTCCAGCCTGGGAGACAGAGCGAGACTCTGTCTCAAAAAAATAAAAATAAAAAAATAACAGAAATGTATTCTCTGACAGTTCAGGAGAGCAGAAGTCAGAAGTCAAAGTGCTGGCAGGGCTGGCTCCTTCTGGAAGTTCTAAGGCAGAGTCAGTTCCATGCTGCTCTCTGAGCTTCTGGCTGCCACCTGCCATCTGCGGCATTCCTTGGATTACAGATGCATCACTCCAATTCCAGCCTCTGTCTTCACATGGCTTTCTCCTCCACATGTCTTCTCTTCTTCTTATAAGAACACCAGTGGTTCAGCTGGGTGTGGTGGCTCACACCTGTAATCCCAGCACTTTGGGAGGCCGAGGTGGGTGGACCACTTGAGGTCAGGAGTTGGAGACCAGCCTGGCCCATATGGCAAAATCCCCTCTCTACTAAAAATGCAAAAATTAACTGGGCATGGCGGTGCACACCTGTGATCCCAGCTACTCGGAAGGCTGAGGCAGGAGAATCGCTTGAACCGGGGAGGCAGAGATTGCAGTGAGCCAAGATTGCTCCACTGTACTTTAGCCTGGGCGAAAGAGCAAGACTTTATTTCAAAAACAAACAAACAAACAAACAAGCAAACAAACCGCCAGTTGTTGGATTTCATGCCCACCCTAAATCCGGAATTATTTATTCTTTTTTTTTTTCCTGAGACCAAGTCTTGCTCTGTCGCCCAGGCTGGAGTGCAGTGGCGTGATCTCCACTCACTGTAACCTCTGCCTCTGCCTCCTGGGTTCCAGTGATTCTCCTGCCTCAGCCTCCTGGGTAGCTGGGATTACAGGCACCCGTCACCACACCCGGCTAATTTTTGTGTTTTTCATAGAGATGGGGTTTCGCCATATTGTACAGTCTGGTCTCAAACTCCTGACCTCAGGTGATCCACCCACCTTGGCCTCCTAAAGTGCTGGGATTACAGACGTGAGTCACCGCACCCAGCCAGGATGATTTATTCTTGACAGACTTACTTATACCTGCAGCAACCTTATTTCCAAATGAAGTCACGGCCTGAGGTGCCAGTTGGATATAAATTGGGGGAGACACTATTCAATCCACAACAGCCCTTAATTCCATACTTGTGCCAGAGCTGTGGAGGGGTGAGGAGACCCCCAAAGTTTGATCAGCAGTCGCAAGGGCAGGATGCTCAGAGGACACACAGGGCCTGAAGTTCTAACCCAGCTCCCCCGCCTCCATGTTACCCTGAGCTTCCTAGAAAGTTGCAAAGCAAAAAACGATTGAACACCATTCCCCAGGGATTGTCAGGGATGGTCTCCTCCACTCAAAAGAGGGCCAGGTGTCTGCAGTGTTTCCTTGTAAAATAAGTTGCATCTTGGACTGCTCCTTCTTAGCTGGACGAGTGTCTTTCTTAAGCCTACTTTAATCCATCTTGCGGCAGCTCAGCTGTATCTTCTCTTGGTCTGTCCGTGAGGTTGGTGTAGAACAGCCTCTTCCTGATCTACCATTCTTCTAATGCTGAGCTAACGTTTGTCATGTCTTTCCCCATTTCAGTAGGGGATGTCTTTGCCTGGAGAGGGTATGTCAGAGGCATTGGGAATGTCAGGGATGAAACAACCCACCTAAATGCAGAGAGTTTGAATTTTCTTTATGAGCCTTCCCAGCTAATTTTTAGTTTGCACACCTCCCTTTGCCCCTCCTGCCCCAGGGCTGGTGACAAGCTGAGCTGACTCTCTTTTCTCACCTCACATCTCTGAGCCACCCTCGTCTACCACCAACTCTGCACAATTACTCTTTAGTAAAAGAGCAAACTGGGAAGATGAGCTCCAGCTAGCACGGCCATCAGTCACCATAATGTGCTGAAATCAGCAATCATTACGGTGATAAATTGCTTTAGAATTCCCATCACAAATAGTGCTGCAGAGGGGAGACGGAGGTTTAGACAGGAGCCCCCACTGGGCTCATCTCTTTTGGCATTTTAAGGAGAAAAGAGGCCAGCTTTGCAGTGCTAGATTTTCTTCTTTAGAACATGAGGATGGCAAGCAGTTGAACAGGAAGGGGACACTGTAATTTGAGGGTCAAGCAGCTCTCACCCCAGTCTCAGTCTATAGGACCTCCAAGGTTATAGAGCTTGGGAGTCTGGTGCTAAGAACAGGTCCTGCTCAGGCAGATCCCAAAGGTGAGTGGAAATAGAGGAGACTGGGGCGAGCCCTGGAGAACAGAAAGAGAAGTGTGCAGGGCCCAGACACGCCATAGATCAGTGTCTAAGCTGCAGTGAGGATCCAGACTACTGGGTGTCCCCTCCAGAGCCATGAATTTTACCTCAAGACAAACAACTAAATAAAAACAGCTATTATTTTGTGCCAGGCTCTGCACTATGGTTTTTTTGTTTTGTTTTGTTTTGTTTGAGACAGAATCTCGCTCTGTCATCTAGACTGCAGTTCAGTGGTGCAATCTCAGCTCACTGCAACACCTGCCTCCTGGGTTCAAGCCATTCTCCTGCCTCAGCCTCCCAAGTAGCTGGGATTACAGGCGCTTACCACCATGCCCAGCAAATTTTTGTATTTTTAGTAGAAACGGGGTTTTACCATGTTGGCCAGACTGGTCTCAAACTCCTGACCTCAGGTGATTCCCCTGCCTTGGCCTCCCAAACTGTTGGGATTACAGGCATGAGCCACCACACCCACTGCACTATGATTTTTATACATCACCTAATTTAATCCTTACCACACCACTGGCAAAGAAAATTATACATATATGAATATATATATTTTTATATATTTTACATTTTCTTATGAAATTATTACACTTTATCTTTTTTTTTTCTTTTCTTATTTCTTCTCTTTTATGAGACAAGCACTTGCTCTGTCATCCAGGCTGGAGTGCACTGGTACCATCAGAGCTCACTGCAGCCTTAACCTCCTGGGCTCAAATGATCCTCCCACCTCAGCTTCCAGAGTAGCTGGGATCACAGGTGCCACCATGCCCAGCTAATTTTTTAATTTTTTATAGAGATGGTGGTCTCACTATGTTGCCCAGGCTGTTCTCAAACTTCTGGGTTCAAGCGATCCTCCCACCTTGGCCTCTCAATGTGTTGGGATTACAGGTGTGAGCCACTTCACTGTGCCATTATTTATATTTTACTGATTGAGGAAATGAAGCTCAGAGAGGTTACATAATTTGCTCAAGATCACACAGCAAGTTGCTGGAGCCTAGTTTTGAATTCAGATTTGTCCCACTTCAAAGTTAGTAAATATTTGCAAGCACCTTGCAATACAGCTTCCTTTTCTCTTCGGTTCAGGGTGGAGCTGAGGAGCTTGTGAGGTGAAAGGGGGAATCCTACCAGTGGGGTGCAGGAACCACTGAATTGGGGCAGCGGGTAAGTTTGCTGATGAGGAAGCGGGGGCTCCCAGTGACTGGTACTGGACACCCGTGTGGTGGGAAAAACGAGTCTGGCTCAGTCACTGGAGTTGGAAACTGACAGACTTTGGAAACATGGGCTTGGCAGGGAAAGATCAGGTGGTAGTTGACTGGGTCAGGATCTGTCTTATTCATGGAGGTTCCTGCCTCAACCCTCTCCCCAAAGTGAAGGTCCCTTTACTTCTCATAAATAACTTTATTTCTGCCCCTTGGATGTGCAGAGCTAATCATATTCATTAAGTCATTGGTCTGCGTGAGGCGTGTGTTTTATTCTGTTATCTTCCCTCTCATTCTTTGCCCCCACTCCTGTTAACCATTCACCATAGATATTCACTTCAGTGCATTAGTATATATGCTTCCAGTCTGCCTTCCATGTGCCTAAAGAGATATGTGCATATTCCTGAAAAAAGACTCCTAATATTATTTCATGGATGTGTGTGTGTGTTCTTAATTTACATAATTGATTTTGTGCTATAAATCTTATTCTATTTCTGGCCAGGCACAGTGGTTCTTGCCTGTAATCCCAGCACTCTGGGAGGCCGAGGCAGGCAGATCACCTGAGGCCAGGAGTTCAAAACCAGTCTGGCCAACATGGCAAAACCCTGTCTCTACTAAAAATAAAAAAATTAGCCGGACATGGTGGTGAACATCTGTAATCCCAGCTACTCAAGAGGCTGAGGTGGAAGAATCACTCGAACCCATGAGGCGGAGGATGCAGTGAACCGAGGTTGCTCCATTGCACTCTAGCCTGAGTGACAGAGTGAGACTCTGTCTCAAAAAAAAAAAAAAAAAAAAAGAGAGAGAGAGAGATAAAGAAAAAGAAAAGCTTTTATTCTATTTATTTGCTCACTCAGTGGTAGTTAAGACCTGTGCATGTTGCCATGTGGGCTTTTTATAGCATAGTTTTCCATCATATACACACATCACATGTACTATCCATTCCTAAGTTGCTTCCAACTCCCAGGCACTACGAACAGTGCTACAGTGAGCATCTCACACATGTCTCCTTATTGGCCTGTGAGAATATTTCTCTGGGATGGGGATACCAGGACATAGAGGGTTTGGATACATCCTAGTCTTCTCAACCCCTCCTGGCAATTAATCCCTATAACCCACAATGTTTAGCATTGTGTTCTGCCCTTTAATTGCTAGCGATAGCTTCAGTTGTACATATCTTCTCTCTCCTGCTACATCCTAAATGTAAAATGAGACCCTGTTTCCCTTTGTTTTTCATTTTTTGCAGGTTCTCATCTACATCTTATCCAGAGTTGGTGCTACATAAAACAGTGTTTTAATAGACTGAACTAACATCTCCTTTCCCGCAGGAATGCATATTTCCTTAGAGCAAGATTAGCCGTGTTTCATTCATCTCAACTGAGTTCAGAATCTGGCACTCTAAACTATTCAAAGTATCACTAGAGGACTTCCTAAGACATGATTCATGACCTTTTCAAACATGGAAAAATAGTACCATTAAGTGCAAAATGGGGGCTGGGCACAGTGGCTCACGCCTGTAATCCCAGCACTTTGGGAGGCCAAGTCGGGCGGATCACCTGAGGTCAAGAGTTCGAGACCAGCCTGACCAACGTAGTGGAACCCCGTCTCTACTAAAAATATAAAAATTTGCTGGACATGGTGGCGGGCACCTGTAATCCCAGCTACTCAGGAGGGTGAGACAGGAGAACTGCTAGAACCTGGGAGGTGGAGGTTGGAGTGAACCGAGATCGCGCCTCTGCATTCCAGCCTGGGGGACAGGGAGATACTCTGTCTCAAAAAAAAAAAAAAAAAAGAACGAAATGGATTAGAAGTTAGGGGATCTAAGCGCCATATAACGAGTTTTATGACCTTAGACAAAGTAAACGTCTCCTCTGAGCCTCAG
Source organism: Papio anubis (assembly GCF_008728515.1). NCBI lineage: Eukaryota > Metazoa > Chordata > Mammalia > Primates > Cercopithecidae > Papio > Papio anubis. Next base: position 158,134,572 of record NC_044976.1, read on the forward strand.
TTCCCTTATATGTACAATGGGAGGGTTTAGTGGCTTCTTGCTCCTAGCTGGATTCCGGAAGATGATGAGGGAGTGTTATAGGTCCATCTCCATTTAAGAAGCCTGCTGGGTTGGCCTGGTCTTCCAGGATGAGAAGGGGGCTGAGGGGAAGATGGGGCCTAGCACATTGCTTGGGAGGCAACATCCTTCCCCCTTTGGTTTTCTCCTTTATTCCTCGAATCATCCCATGCAGTTTGGCTTGATCCATTTCCAGAATATTCATCACTGATGACATGGGGCCCCACCCAGGGGTTAGGACTTTCTTGGGAAGATCCAGATATTAGTCAAGATAAAAAGAGTGGAGAGCAGCTTACAGAAGATAAAAGGCCTGCAGTAGTAACTGGGGCAACAACTGGAATCCAAGGGATTCAGGAGCAATCAGACTCAGGAATAGAAGAAATAGGGCAAGTCTGGAGCACACTGTCACCTTAGAAACATGAGCACCAGGACTGACCCAGTGGACCCTGCCGGTGCCCACTGGGGATAACCGTTCAAGGAGGGGTTAAGGTGGTAGGGGAGGAGAATGACAGGGACTCAGATTACCCTAAGAAAATCAAATGGGGTCAGGTGTGGTGGCTCACACCTGTAATCCCAGCACTTTGGGAGGCCAACACTGGAGGACTGCTTGAGCCCAGGAGTTCAAGACCAGTCTAGGTAACATAGGGAGACTCCATCTCTATAAAAAAATTTAAAAATTAGCTAGGTATGGTGGTGTACACCTGTGGTCTCAGCTATTAGGGAGGCTAAGGGTGGAGGATCACTTGAGTCTGGGAGATTGAGGCTGCAGTGAGCTTAGGTCATGCTACTGCACTCCAGCCTGGGCAACACAGTGAGACCCTGTCGAAAGAGAGAGAGAGAGGGAGAGAGAGAGAGGGAAATTATATGGTTTGGCTGTGTCCCTACCCAAATCTCATCTTGAATTGTAATCCCCATCATCCCCACATGTCTAGGGAGAGACCTAATGGGAGGTGTTTGGATCATGGGGATGGTTTCCCCCATGCAGTTCTCATGATATTGAGTGAGTTCTCATGAGATCTGATGGTTTTATAAAGGGTTCTTCCCACTTTCTCCTCGCACTACTCTCTCCTGCAGCCATGTGATAAGTTCCAACCTTGCTTCCCCTTTACCTTCCACCATGATTGTAAGTTTCCTGAGGCCTCCCCAGCCATGTGGAACTGTGAGTCCATTAAACCTCTTTCCTTTATAAATGACCAAGTCTCAGGTATTCCTTTATAGCAGTGTGAGAACAGACCAATACACGAAAGAAAGAAAAAAAGAAAATCAAAAGAGAAAAGAAGCTTAACCTACATTTAAACTTACCTTGGGATTCCAAGGGCAAGTGCAGGACTGGATGGGTTCCTAATCAGGATGCAAGAAAATCACCACTGGGAGGAATTTGGGAAGTAAAGCCTAGCCCAGCAGAAAGGTCAGTTGCTTTGGGAAATGCAGAAGGGTAAGGGAAAGAGTACACCAATGCTGGGGTCTGTGCTAACCTATCTGGGCTCAGCACTGAGCAATGCTGGGAGCCCAAAGGTGAGGGGCTAGTCAAGACTATAGGTGATCTGGGTTGAAGATAGATCTGCTCAAAGCTCCAGGAGACCCAGGAGGAAGCTGCCAGCCCCCTCAAAGATCAGGCCTGGAACTGGCCTAGCATTACTTCTTCTTCTTTTTCTTCTTCTTCTTCTTCTTTTTTTTTTGTTAAAGACAGGTTCTTGGGCTGGGCATGGTGGCTCCTGCCTGTAATCCCAGCTCTTTGGGAGGCCAAGGTGAGCAGATCACCTGAGGTCAGGAGTTTGAGACCAGCCTAACCAACATGGAGAAACCTCATCTCTACTAAAAATACAAAATTAAATTAGCCAGATGTGGTGGTGCATACCTGTAGTCTCAGCTACTTGGGAGGCTGAGACAGGAGAATCGCTTGAACCCGGAAGGCAGAGGTTGTGGTGAGTCAAGATCACCCCATTGCACTCCAGCCTGGGCAACAAGAGTGAAACTCCATCTCAAACAACAACAAAGAGACAGGGTCTTACTCTATTGCCTAGGCTGGAGTGCAGTGGCAACTCACAGCCTCAATCACAGCACAGTACAGCCTCAAATTCCTAGGTTCAAGCAATCCTGTAGCTGGGCCTACAGGTGTGTGCCACTGTACTCTGCAATTGCTGTCATATTCTATTGACCAAAGCAGTCACAGGCCAGCCCAGAGTCAAGGGGAGTGGTAATAGATCCTATTTCTTGATGGAGTGAATGTCAGAGTTCTTGGTCATCTTTATCCTCCTGCATGTGCTACTATAAAATTCTCCCTCTCAGTCCTTTCTCTCCCCTGCTTCCCTATTGCCCCTATCACCTGCAGCCTCTGTCTTCCTCTTATTGCTTTAAGCACAAACCCCTTGTCTGGTCTCTGCCTTTGAGCTCTCAGTCCCCAGCACAGTTATCCTGTTCCAGTGCCCACACTTTTTCCCTGCCCCTCCACAGGTCCGTTGGACTCTCCTCTGTCATTGGCTTTGCCTTAGATAATGCTTTCCCTTCCCCTCCCCGCATAACTTTCCCTCCAACAGAACCAGCACTTTCCAAGGGCAGCTCTTCCCATGAAGAAGCCTCAGCTTTCTCCCTGCTGCCCACCATGACTTCTGGACTATGCACAAAACAGGACACAATGGAAATGAAGTTGTTGTATTTAGTCTCTCAATCCAAGTGGAGACTGGGGCTAGAGATACAATTAATCAGTCAATGAACAGTTATAAACTGGAATGTCCAGTCTGGTGGGGAGCTGAGCACATAACAGATCACCAGTATAGGGTGTGTGGCCAGCAGGTATAAACAGAGTGCTATACCTGGATTTATATATAAACTGGACAGAGAGATCCTTGAGGGGAGGGCCCAAGCCTTGTTTATTTGTGTTCTCAGAACCCAGCACAATGCTGAACAAATGTTAAATGAGTGTAAAAATGAATGAATGATTGCTCACCTATCACAGATAAAAAATTACTTCTAGAAAGTTAACTTCTCTTGAATTAGATTAATCGGAATTCACATGAGTCTCTGGAGGAGGCTGGGCGTGGTGGCTCATGCCTGTAATCCTAGCACTTTTGGAGGCTAAGGCAGGAGGATTGTTTGAGCTCAGGAGTTTGTGACTAGCCTGGGCAACATAGGAAAACATCATCTCCACAAAAATTTTTTTAAAACATAGCTGGGTGTGGTGTCATACACCTGTAGTCCCAGCTACTTAGGAGGCTGAGGCAGGAGGATTGCTTGAGCCCAGGAGGTCAAGGCTGCAGTGAGCTGAGATCACACCACTGCATTCTAGCCTGGGAAGCAGAGCAAGACTCAGCCTCAAAAAAAATAAAATAAATAAATAAATAAATAAATAAATAAATAAATAAATAAATTAAAGAAGTCTCTGGAGGGCATTGGGGATTAAGAATTAAGATTCTATGGCCGGGCGCGGTGGCTCAAGCCTGTAATCAATCCCAGCATCTTTAGAGGCCGAGACGGCTGATCACAAGGTCAGGAGATCGAGACCATCCTGGCTAACACGCAGAAACCTTCTGCCTCTACTAAAAATACAAAAACTAGCTCGGCTTAGTGGCGGCGCCTGTAGTCCCAGCTACTCGGGAGGCTGAGGCAGGAGAATGGCGTGAACCCGAGGCATGGAGCTTGCAGTGAGCTGAGATCCCGCCACTGCACTCCAGCCTGGGCGGCAGAGCTGAGACCCGCCTCAAAAAAAAAAAAAAAGAATTAAGATTCTTCTTTAAAAATCTTTACCATTTGGCCATCTGCTTTTCCTGGCTTCTCCTCATCCTGAATGATGAGAAATGATCCGACCCGACTTTGATCTGTCTGATCTCCACCAATCCTCCTCGATCTTTGTTCTCGAAGATGATTTTATCCTGCCCTCAGGCAATCCACCCACCTCAGCCTCCCCCAGTGCTGGCATTACAGGCATGAGCCACCGTGTCGGGCCCAGAACTTTCTAAATGACCTCAGCATCTGACTCACAGCCTATTCCACATCATGCATCCCCTGCCTTCTTGATAATTCAATATCTATGTGTGGCTGTTTCTTTTCTAGTCCCCTGAGTTAACAGTCCTTGACCTCCGCCTCCTTTCTGTTCGTGTGCTGCTGCCAGCTCTGCCTTCCAGCCTCATTGCTCAGGATTCCTTTCTCTACCCTATGCTATCAAACTAGGAGCTCCTCTTCCCCTACGCTATGGTACTGGCTGAATGGACACCATCTCCAGGAACCAAACTCCTTCATCAAACTCATTACTGATTCACCCAACCATGTGTGATCTTTTTTTTCCTGAAAATTGCAGGGGATCTTAACAGTCTTTCTCTCATGGAGTTTGTCATAGTCTGCCTTCTGGATAAACGTGTCCTTGTCTCATCTTTCCTACTTTGATAGAAGTTTTCATGAAGAGGAGATTCTGCCGTACTCACTTTTTGTCACACTCTGTCATAATGGCAACTAGCACAGAACAGTGGACATATGTTATTTTGTCTTCACAGCATCCCATCTTTTAAAGAACCCTCCTTCTTCTACTTCTATATGACCCAGGGTGGGCTGTGAGTCATGGTGTCCCACCTCTACCTCCACAGAGCAGCACAGAAGATGCAGCCCCTGGCCTCAGAGATGGCTGCAAGGATGGACACACAACCTCCATACACGGAGAAAGAGCTCTTTTCCTGAGACCAGAGGCTGAAAGGATTATGTAAGGTGGGGTTGCTTGGGGTCGTCTCTCTGGACCACATGGAAGAAGGCACCTAACAGGAGAGAATGAGATTCACCTCCAAAGAGGCAGAGATGGAAAGAACAATGGCTGATATAGTGGGGTGCTGATTTTGTATCAGACCGTGCTCCAAGCACACTGTGTGGATGATCTAATTTACTCCTCACAAGAATCCTAAGAGGTAACCATATTATTATATCCATTTTACAGACAAGGAAACAGGGGCACTGAGAAGTTAAGCAGCTCATCTGAAATCATCCAGCTAGTCAGGTGGTGGAGTCCAGATTGGAACATAGGCTATGGGACTCCAAAACGGTCATGCTATGCTATGCATGCTATGCTGCCTTATGTATGAGCCAAGATGAACATAAATGGGAGTGAGATGGATTTACACATTTATGAGCAAGTGCAAGAGAGAACTGACAGCATCTTTTGAGCTCCTGGATCTAGCTGTGCCTGGAGCCAGCTGACTCATGTGCTTTTTAGTTAAATAAGCCAAGGCATTCCTTGATTTGCTTAAAATAGTGTATTTGTCACTTGCAACCTCCTGGCTTCATTGTGGAACAATGTGACTTAGTGATAAGGCACTACTTCTGGCTTTGCCTCCTGGCACTACCCCTTACTTACCATCCAAACTTGGACAAATGATTTGACCTCTCAGGGCCCTGGGGGGTAATGACCTGTCAGGGATGAGGGGATGGTGACTAGAGAAGAGATTACATGTAAATGCACTTAACACTCTGGGAACAAAATTTAAGTACTCAATCATGGTTAGATTCTCCTTTCCCTATGTGGAGTAGCTGTTCAATAAGCATTTGTTGAATTGAATTAAATCCTCCAGAGGCCTCAGGATGTTGCCTGAGCTTGCAAGCAGCTGGAGCTACGGAGTCTCCAATCAGGGGAGCGTCTCAGCCGAGGGGTTGCCCAAGAGCTCTATCTGGCCATTGGAAGGAAAAAAAAATATTTTACTCTTCTCCTGTCTCCTGGACAGCTTCATCCTCTCTGACTTCCAGATCTCTCCAACAGAGAAAACAATGTCTGTCTGCTGGATTCCTTCATGCCCCGCTTTCCTCCTCCTTACAATTGCCCTCTAGAGTCACTTACCAACCAGTCCTATTGATTCACTTTCTAATTTTTCTTAGTGCTGCTCTCTCCTCCACCCGCCTCCCTGTGGTACCATTGCTCAGACCTTCATCAGCTTTTGGATATTTGCAGCAGCTTCCTCTCTGACCTCCCTCCAGCCTTCCAGTCCATGGTGCAGCCCAAAACACCCTTGTTAAAGGTGACCGAATCACTCTTCACCTGAAAGCTGCCTTGGCCTGCAGGACAGTGAGCCAACCCTTGGCAGACACACAAAACCCTCCTTGGCTCCACCGGCCCCTGCCCGAATTTCCAGGACAGTCTCCTGCTTTGCTTTTCCATGCCTCCGTGCCGTCACCACCCCGCCAGTTCTTACTCATCCGCTAAGACTGTGCTCCATTTGCTTCTTTTTTTCTCCTGGAAACACTCATGGAATTCCCACTCCCCCTCTCCAGGCCAAGCTGGAGAGTGATAACCTCCTCTGTACATAATTCTGTCTCACTCTTTTATACTGATAGGATCATTTTATGCACCTGTTTTGAGGACTCTGAGGCCAAGGGTGAGGTCATACTCATGTCTGTAACCCTTGCACCCCATACAGTGCCTGGCATCCACAGGCCCTCACCTCCAGGCATCATGAAAGCTCCATATGGGACTAGAAAGGGGAAAGGAGAAACTACATTTCTTGCAGACTAAGCTCATGATGCTCGCGTATTCCTGTACCCTGCCTGATTTCCTTCATCCCTAGACTGGGGCCAATGTTTCTCTTAATGGCAAACACAATAGCCTTAGGGTTTAATTGTTGGGGAGATAGGGGGCAGTTTCTCACCTTGTAAAGTGGGGAGGGATCCTACTTCCCCACTTTACGAGGTGAGAAATTCCACTAGTGGAGGAAATGGAAAAGAATTTTTTCCGGGGTCCTGAGTGATTATAGGTTATTCATGTAATTCTCCATACAGTTTTACATGCATCATACATGAACAGGTAACCTTTGGCTGCCTTAGAGTAGCCCCATCTCAGTTTTCAAAAGGATACGATTATTTTATTACATCTAAATATAGGCAAAGAGTCTTTGCTGCTGCATAACTTAGGCAAATACATGCAAATCTCTTGCAGACTGGGGACCTGATCCCTTCACTGAGTTTCTAAATCTCAGGCCTCTGTTGCCCCTCCTCTCTCGTGCTGCTGCTCTTGAACAACAGGATCTGGTTGATCCGCTGTGCTAGTGACTCTGGTCAGCCTACCGCTCAGGGCTGCTGTGGGGGTCCGATGAGGGACAGGGCAGTGAGAGGGCTGTGCACATGGATGTGCAACCCTGTGGCATGCGGGAGGTGGGGCCTGGAGGGTGGTGAGCAGGATCATCGTGGGAGGCCACACCAGGCAGGCCTCCAGCTGCTCTGCTGGGAGTGCCGGGGTTTCATTCCTCTCTCATTCTCATTTTTTCCCTTCTCAAATCTGTTTCCCATTAAAATGAAATGTGTTCTCCTCTCGGCTTTCTGCCTGGCTCCCTGAGCTGCGCCTGGCCCAGCTCTGAGAACCGGGCTGCGTTTGCTCCTTTTTAAGGCACCCACTAATTCAAACCAAGCAAGTGGGAGGCGGACTGGCCCGTGGGGCCACCCCCCATCCGCCTACCCTGGCCTTTCTCCACGAATGGAAAATTTGGCCTCAGCCTGCCCCTGTGACTAGAAAAAGCGGGGTCAGCTCATCAAAGCAGAACAGGGTTGTTAGCTAGCGTTCCTCTTTCAGAGAAGGTTATATTAAGAAGGCGTGGCTCAGGGAGGGGGTTATTGGCCCTGGCTGGCCCCAGTCAGAAAGTTGTGGGGGGTTTGCTAGAGCAGGCAGATGCCTGCCAGGGTCAGGGAGAGCTTTCTGAGAGGGTGGTGAGAGACTGGGGAGGTGGGAGAGGGGTAGCTGTGAAAGGAAAATGTGTGGAGGTGACATGGTCTGTAGGTTAGGCCAGGCCAGAAGAGAAGGTCAGAGGGAAGTGAGTGTTCCAGTCAGCCTTGCTGTCTTGGGGAAGATCCTGGGGTCCAGCCCACTGCCCCCTCCTCTCCGTCTCTCCTGCTCCCTGGGTTGAGGGAGCAGAAGGAGCTGTGCCACTGTGAGGAGGAGGACCTCTATATGTGAGGGACCTGCTGGGGCCAGCTGCTGGGGAGTCCAGCTTTCTTTCAGTGGCTGAAGGGGACTATCTCTTTCCCAAGGGGCAGCTGCCATGCCACCACAGGAAAACCCGGCTTGCCGTTTTGGATACTTGGATTTTCCCACAGTGTGAGGGGGCTGGGGGTGTGGCCCAGGAAAGTGCACCTGAGGTGGGAGAAGAAAGAAGGAGACTGGTTGGGAGTCAGTTGAATTGGGGGCCGCAGAGGCTGGGGTGGGAGGGAGGGAAGGATGTGTCAAAGCTCAGCCTCCCAAAGCTGAGCAAGAAGAGCATGATGGGAGGGTGTTTCCCGCCTCCTCGCCCACTCCAGTGCAAGGTCCTGTCTCCATCCAAATGCTGCAAGCCTTTCCACATTCCTGCACCACCTTTGGAGATCTGAGCATTTTCAGGAATGAACTCTGGGAAGTAAGTCCTGGCTTTGCATGCAGGGGAAATGCAGAAACAACAATGTAACAGGGCATGGTTACAGCTCCTAAACACACACCGGTTCCTTCTTCCTTTATAGTGAATCTCAAAGCTCAGCAAGGCATCTGGCTCCTTGACTCAAGACTACACTTCCCAGCTTCCTGTGAGGTGAGCTGTGGCCTTGTGATGGAGTTTTAGCCGATGGGATATGAGTGGAAGGGACGAGTGCTACTTCTGGGTAGTTCCCTGAAGTCCAAGGCATACGCTCCACCTCCCCTGTACCCCTCTGACTGACTGGACAGTGGATGTGATGGCAGGAGCTGGAGCAGTCATCTTACTTATTTTGTTTTTTTAATTAATTTATTTATTTATTGAGATGGAGTCTCGCTCTGTCACCCAGGCTGCAGTGCAATGGTGTGATCTCAGCTCACTGCAACCTCCGCCTCCCAGTTCAAGTGATTCTCCTGCCTCAGCCTCCTGAGAAGTTGGGACTACAGGCATGTGCCACCATGCCCAGCTAATTTTTGTATTTTTAGTAGGAATGGGGTTTTGCCACGTTGGCCAGGCTGGTCTCCAACTCCTGACCTCAGGTGATCCACCCGCCTCAGCCTCCCAAAGTGCTGGGATTACAGGCATGAGCCACAGTGCCCAGCTTTATTTATTTATTTTATTTATTTTATTTCTCTTTTTGAGACAGGGTCTCTCCCTGTCACCCAGACTGGAGTCCAGTGATGTGATCACGGCTCACTGCAGCCTCAAACTCCTGGGCTCAAGCAATTCTCCAGCCTCAGCCTCCCTAGTACAGGGACTGCTACCCAATAAGTCAGTAAGCAGGATGGTTGTCCTGATTCTAAATATCCTAGACCCAGGCCCGTCTCCTCTCCCTTTATTCTCAATTCAGGCAAGGTCAGGTGGTTGGGGCCAAGTCCAGGTACCTGCCCTCGAGCCTCTTATTGTCTCTGTCACACACCAGGTGATGGATGATGTACACACAAAAGACCCACACCTATGAGCCTACTCAGATGAAGACATAACCCCACCTACCCCAGTTCTGCAGGGAAGTAAAGCAATACAATAATTCATGTGGAGTAGGAGTGGTGGCCACTTCCTGCTGGCTGTGGTGGCCAGTTGTTTGCAGCAGTTTGTGCACTGGCTGTCTCCTCATCCAGTCAGGAATCTTCCTTCCCACTCAGGAATGCCTATTGCAATGCAAGGAAGTCAGAATGACATTAAGGATGTAGCCTTGAATTGTTTCTAATTTATTTATTTATTTTGAGACAGAGTCTCACTCTGATGCCCAGGGTGGAATGCAATGGCGTGATCTCGACTCACTGCAACCTCTGCCTCCTGGGCTCAAGCAATCCTCCCGCCTCAGCCTCCCAAGTAGCTGGGACTACAGCCATGTGCCACCACACCCAGCTAATTTTTGTATTTTTTGTAGAGACAGGGTCTCACCATGTTGATCAGGCTGGTCTCAAACTCCTGAGCTTAAGCGATCCACCAGCCTTGGCCTCCTGAAGTGCTGGGATTACAGGTGTGAGCCACTGTGCCCAGCTCTAATTTATTTTATTTATTTATTTATTTATTTATTTTTTGAGACAGAGTCTTGCTCTGTCACCCAGGCTGGAGTGCAATGGCGTGATCTCGGCTCACTGCAAGCTCTGCCCCCTGGGTTCACGCCATTTTCCTGCCTCAGCCTCCCATGTTTCTGGGACTACAGGTGCCCACCACCATGCCTGGCTAATTTTGTTTGTATTTTTAGTAGAGATGGGGTTTCACCGTGTTAGCCAGGATGGTCTCGATCTCCTGACCTCGTGATCCGCCCGTCTCGGCCTCCCAAAGTGCTGGGATTACAGGCATGAGCCACCGCGCCTGGCCTCTAATTTATTTTTAAAAGGTGAATTGCTCCAGAAGTGTTTTGAGCATTCTTAGCACCAGCAAATCTCTTTCTTCATTTTCACACCTGACTGGGGTAGGCCTGGCTGTCATGCCGTCTCTGTGGAGAGTCACCACCCGGGGGACTGCTTAGTGATCAGTGAAGCCTTCAGTTGGCCAGCTTTCCCTTCTATGGTTTGCAGCACCACAGACAGGGACAAGAGAGCATCAGTTCTTCAGTGTGAACGGAACTCTCTCAACATCATCAGAAGGAACGTCTGCTGGTTTGGCCTCCCCAAGCATCCTTTCTGCCTTTTTCTGCTCGCAGCATCTTGCTTTCCCTTCTGGGAGTGCCTACTGCTCGTTCCATCTGACTGATGTCTGCTCTCTCCAGTACTTGGGCATGTGACCCCGTCAGACCACAGTGTCTCTCCTGAGAACCCGGGGTTGTGGTCCCATCAACAAGATAGATAACAGTTAGGTCTGAGTGCTCTTGACCCATGAATTCTTACTACTTTGAGTTTTGAGCAGGGTTTACATAACAAATAAATTAGAGCAAGCTCAAAGTTAGCCCTAAAATACTGTCACTTTCTCTTGATTTTAATATACTTTCTTGAAGAGGTGAGAGAAGGCTTGCACTATCCCTAATAGGTAGGAAGTTGTATGTCACCTGCATGATAGCTGTGGCCTGGGGTCCTGACCTTCCCAAGCATGGCTGTCCAAATCTTCTAGTTTAGGAATCTAAACTGGAAAATGTAGTCACTGCGCAGCACTGCTTTCAAACCATCCAGAAACCAGATATTTCCTCTTTCCTTAAAGTGCCCCAGGAATAGGGTTACTAGATGTAATAAATAAAAATACAGGATACTCAGCTACATTTGAATTTTAGATAAACATGAATGAATCCTTTTTTTAGTATAATTTTGTCCCATGCAATATTTGGGCATCCTGTATTGTGTCTGGCAACCCTACTCAGGGAAGAAAATGATGTTTCGTCCTTGGGGTTGACTTAAAAACACTCACCCTCTTTTACCCGATTCTGCTGTTCCTTCTCCCCCACAAGCAAATGGCTTCTGTAAGAGTAGACGTATTATTTACCAGATGGGTGGACCAAGGGTAGGCACCTGACACAAGATGGACCAACCAGTGCAGCTTCCTAAGAATTTTCCAAACAGTAAGTATGAAAGAATTAAGTGCTTTCAGGTGTTGAAGTTTGAGACATTAAGCTCAGGGACTGGTGGCAGCCTTGATTTCCAATACATGGACAGGACTGGCCTCTATTGAGAGAGAATGAGGTAGACTCACAGGCAGAAGCAGAGAGTGCTGACAGTGTTCAACTATTAAATTCCATTTGTTCTTGAGGGGCTCCTTGCCTTTGCCATGTTTCTTTTTCCTTTTTTTTTTTTTTTTTTTTTTTGAGACAGAGTCTCACTCTGTCTCCCAGGCTGGAGTACAGTGGTGCGATCTCAGCTCGCTGCAACCTCCGCCTCCCTGGTTCAAGCAATTCTCCTGCCTCAGCCTCCTGAGTAGCTGGAATTACAGGCACACACCACCATGCCCAGCTAATTTTTATATTTTAGCAGAGATGGGGTTTCACCATGTTGGTCAAGCTGGTCTTGAACTCCTGACCTCAGGTGATCCGCCCTCTTCGGCCTCCCGAAGTGCTGGGAGGAGGCAGCCACCACACCCAGCCTACCTTGTTTTCATAAACTAAAAATAAAATCCTGGCCGGGTGCGGTGGCTCAAGCCTGTAATCCCAGCACTTTGGGAGGCCGAGACTTGCAGATGAGCTGAGATCCGGCCATCTGCACTCCAGCCTGGGCGAACACGAGCGAGACTCCGTCTCAAAAAAAAAAAAAAAAAAAAATCCTAAGCCCCCCAACCAATTAAATGGACCCCCTCTTTGCCCAGGTGACTCCAGAGAAACCTGAAAACCTGAGTTCTTGGCCATGAGAGGAGGGAGGTCAGACACACCTCATTATATCCTCTCCCTTTTGGAGTTTAAGCACAGCTGACCAGCATTAATGTTAAAACAGAGCTCATAAGACTAAGACTAACAAAATGGACTCTTCGTGACAATAGATACTGAATTATAAACAGGACCTAAGGCCATGCCAGACAAGGGGTAATTCACACACTCCTACAGGTCGTTGCAACCCATTGTATTGGTTAATAGAATTCCTTATCTAAAACATCCCTTTCTGCTGACTCCAGATTTTTTAACAGAGCTTTACTCCTTTAGCCAATGACAAATTAAAGAATTTCTAAGTCCACCTATAACCTGTAAGCTCCCCCACTTCAAGATCTCCTGCCTTTGCAGGCTGAACCAATGTATACCTTCCATGTATTAATTTATGACTTTGCTTGCAAGTCCTACCTCCCTAAAATGTATAAAACCAAACTGCAGGCCTGGCATGGTGGCTCACACCTGTAATCCCAGCACTTTGGGAGGCCAAGGTGAGCAGATCACCAGGTCAAGGGATTGAGACCATCCTGGCCAACATGGTGAAACCCCATCTCTACTAAAAATACAAAAGAAAATTAGCCGGGTGTGGTGGCAGGTGCCTGTAATCCCAGCTACTTGGGAGGCTGAGGCAGGAGAATCACTTGAACTCAGGAAGCGGAGTGAGCTCAGATTGCTCCACTGTACTGTACTCTAGCCCGGTGACAGAGCGAGACTCCATCTCAAACAAAACAAAACAAAACAAAAACCTGTAGTCCCAAACTGCTTCCCGCATACTATCTCAGGACCTCCTGAGACTGTGTTCCCGGGCCATATTCATTCATATTGGCTCAGAATAAACCTCTTTAAAATATTTAGAGCCTGGTTTTTGGATTAACATTTTGATTATTTATGCTTTTTTAGTTTACATGAACTATTAAGTTCTTTCTGCTCAAGGGTTGAAACAAAATACAAGTTGCAACACTTTATCGTATTGCAGTCAGCTGTTAAGTTTCTGTTCCCAAGATGTGAGGAGGAGCAGTGTCTTACTCATCTTTGTCTCCTCAGCATCTAACCCAGCAACTGGCATAGAGTAGGAGCTCAATCATGTCTTCAATAAATTAATAAATGACTGCCTGGGCATGGAGATGAGCAACGTAGTGCACATTTGACTGATTTGATTTCTTCTTTTTTAAATAATGAATTTATTTCTTTTTAATTATCTTTGTAGAGACAAGGTCTTGCTATGTTGCCGAGGCTGGTCTTGAACTCCTGGCCTCAAGTGATCCTCCCACCTTGGCCTCCCAAAGTCCTGGGATTACAGGCATGAGCCACCATCCTCAGTCATGATTTGATTTCTTGACAGAAACTCACCAAACATCAGGAATCTTTTCCACCAGCTCACTGGAAAATCCTGAGACTTAGAGAATCTCTCACCCCACAGCTGGCCAGAATGGGAGGCAAGGTTGTGGTTGGGTTACATGCTTTTGCCCAGGTAGGAAAGTAATGGGGCCTTTATGATAAGGATCATGGTTGCCAAAACAACCATGGTTGCTTCCAAAGTAGTCTCCTTGCATTATGCAGTTTTTTTTTTTTTAAGTTTATTTTTAATTATTTCTTAGAGACAGGATCTCACTCTGTTGCTCAGACTGGAGTGCAGTGGCATGACTATACCTCACTGCCTCCTTGAACGCCTGGGCTCAAGTGATCCTCCTGCCTCAGCCTCCCAAGTAGCTGGGACCACAGGCACACACCACCATGCCCAGCTCATTTTCAAGTTTTTTGTAGAGACAGAGTTCTGCTGTATTACCTTGAACTCCCAGGCTCAAGGGATTCCTCTGCCTCAGCTTTCCAAAGCGCTGGAATTACAAGTGTGAACCATTGCGCCTGGCCTCTGCAATTGTTTTGATTTCCTTTCTAAACAGATGAGAATGAAATATGAGCAAATCCAGTTGGGTCCTTCTAAAGAGGCTCTGGGGAGATGGCACCGGCTGTCTTTGTCTATGCCCAGGACAGCTCCTGGAGAACAGTGGGGAAGCATAGGAAAGGGTCCCTACCAGGTATGCCCAAGGTGGTGCTGTCAAGAACAGTGGAACTTGGCTGGGTGCAATGGCTCACGCCTATAATCCCAGCACTTTGGGAGACTGAGATGGGTGGATCTCCTGAGGTCAGGAGTTCAAGACCAGCCTGGCCAACATGGTGAATCCCCATCTCTACTAAAAATAAAAATACAAAAATTAGCTGGGCTTGGTGGTGGGTCCCTTTAATCCTAGCTACTTGGGAAGCTGAGGTAGAAGAATCACTTGAACCCGGGAGGCAGAGGTTGCAGTGAGCCGAGATCATGCCACTGCACTCCAGCCTGGGCAACAAGAGTAAAACTCTGTCTCAAAAAAAAAAAAAAAAAAAAGAAAAGAAAAAAGAAAAAAACCTCAAGGCCTGAGCCTTGAGTTCCAACATGTCCTGCCTGGCCTTTGTCCCGTCATGCCCATTACCCTGACTCAGTATTCTCAAAAGCCAGGAACATAGTTGCCTTCTAGTCTCAGGTTATACCAGAGGGGGCACCTGGATGCACAGCACTCCCCCCGTCACCGCACCCCGTAGACTTTCAGGAAAGAGGAGTCAGCTCTCAGTGGGACTACCAACCTGTCTGGAAGGAGAGAGGACAGCAAGCTGTGCAGCATCCCTAGAGAGTGGCTGCCCAGTCTCCCAAACTGCAGGGAGACAGCTCTCTCTCTTTGCCAGTGGAAGAATGAACTTCTATCGCCCTCTGCACTCGAGGAACTCCATCACCTCCAAATTATTTGTGTCAACCACTGGAGTCCAAGGAGAATTTCAGAGTTGGGAGAATTTGTTTGTATTTTCACCATTTATAATGCTGTTTTTGTCAGACCAATTTGCTAATACAAAAGGATGGCCTAACATTCAATTATGGAGAGAGGAAACACAACAAACAAACTAAAGCTTTTGCAACATCACAGTGAATATTATCTTTGGCAAAATGTAAAAAAAATGTGGGGGAAAAAAGGCTGCTAGGAAGGTTCTGTTACTAAGGGGTTTGTCAGCTGATCCCCGAGGCCCCTTTTGGCTCTGAAGTTCTGGAGAATTAGATTCTTTCCTACATTTGTTCTGTTTTCTTTGTCCTTTTATTGCATATTTTATTTCACCAGGTTTGTTTCTTCTATGCTCATCACATTTGCATGCTGATTTTTCTAGCAATGTTGAGGAAAGTCTCTCTCTGAATGGAAATTTTGATAGCACAATGGGTGGACCGGACAGTTGTGATTTGCAGAAATGTTTCGTCACAGCTGTCTTACCTGCAGGAATATTCTTGTTGGGACATCCTAAGGAGTGTGCCTTCTTGTCTTTTGTTCCTTGAATGATAACCTGATCATTTACTGACCTGTTGACCTAAAAATAAATTCCATATCACTTCTCTCTCATTAATGATGTGTCAACTGTTATGGTACGAGATCCAAATATATTATCTCATTTAAAATTCCTTTTTTTTAAACCAAGTCTCACTCTGTTGCCCAGGCTGGAGTGCAGTGGCGCCACCTCAGCTCACTGCAATCTCCACCTCCCAGGTTCAAGTGATTTTCATGCCTCAGCCTCCTGAGATTACAGGTACCCACCACCACGCCCAGCTAATTTTTGTATTTTTAGTAGAGATGGGGTTTCACCATGTTGGCCAGGCTGGTCTCAAACACCTGACCTCAAGTGATCTGCCCACCTTGGCCTCGCAAAGTGCTGGGATTACAGGCATGAGCCACCACACCCAGCCCCATTTAAGACTCTTTGCAATCCTGTTGGGAGATATTATTCTCATGTGACAAATGAAGAAAGTGAGTCCTGATGAGATTAAGAAACTTGATGCTGTCACATAGCTGGTAAGTGGCTGAGCCAGGGTTGGGATCGAAACTTTCCTGACTCCAGAATCTTTCTTTTTTTCTTCTCTTTTCTTCTCTCTCTCTCTCTTTCTTTCTTTCTTTTTTCTTTTTATTAGTGACAGGGTCTTGATCTGTGGCCCAGGCTGGAGAGCAGAGGCTGCTCATGGCAGCCTCAACTTCCTGGGCTCAAGCAATCCTCCCACCTCATCCTCAACCTGTAGCTGAAACCACAAGCATGGGTTACCACAGCCAACTCAGAATCTTAATAAGTTTGTGTAACTGTCTCCTTTCCCTGCCCGCTTTCCCTAAATTGTTAATATCATCCTCTTTCTCTTCCCTCAAGGCATTTCAGAGTCTATATTTTCCAGTGTAGGGAATCTTCATTTGGGTTTGCAGAAGAGCTTCAGGGAATGAGTGAGCCCCACGAAATTGTATGCACCTGCTATATGTAGCTATTTGTATACATGCTTCTGAACGAGGTACCACCACTTTCATCACATTCTCAAATGGTTATTGGACTCTGAGTGTTGGTGTGAGGTGGCTCGTTCCAAGGATCTCAAGCTTCAAGTTTTAGGACAGAGGTTACCAAATGTGAGTGTGCATTAGTCTTACCCAGGAAGCTTGTTAAAATGCAAATGTTCTGTCTCACCCCCATTGACTTATTGACTTATTTGGTAGATCTGGGGCCAGACCAGGAATCTGCATTTTAATAAGCACCTCGGTTGAATGTGACACTGTAGATCATGCCTCCTTAGGAGAATAGTTTATTCTCCATGACAAGTTACTCAATAGTCCTCATTCAGTCTCCTGGTGACCCTGGATTCTTGAGTTACCCCACCACTTAACTGTAGTGATTTCCTTGAAATAGATCCAGGCATTTTCCACTTCTCCTATGACAGATTCTTAACCCTATTAGTACTGACTGTCAGGGTTGTGCTCCATGGAAAGAGAAAATTGGCCAGGCGTAGTGGCTCATGCCTGTAATCCAATCGCTTTGGGAGGGCGAGTTGGGAGGATCACTTGAGCCCAGGAGTTCGAGACCAGCCTGGGTAACATAGGGAGACCCCCAACTCTACCTAATGCTAATACCCACAACAATAATAATAAATAAGAAAGAGAAAATTCAAAATATTAGGACAAATCAAGAGGAATTGCAACAAATTCTCCCTAATGGAAGAATTTGCTGGATACTCCAGAACTGATGCCATCAAGACATACTACCTACTCAATATTAATTCTCTCTGCCCCCAGGAGAGGGATTTTCTTTTTCTTTGTTTTCAGAGACAAGGTCTCACCGTGTTGCTGGTCTGGCCTTGAATTCCTGGGCTCAAGTGATCCTCAAGCCTCAGCCTCCCAAGTAGCTGGGATTACAGGTGCGTGCCTCCATGCCTGGCCTGACAGAAGGTTTCTAAGATGATTGTCCTTGTTCTCTTCCTACTCTACATTGACACAATTAGGATAGCTGGAGTTTTAAAAACCAAATGCCTCTCTTGGGCTTTCATGGAGGACTCCCTCAGGAAGTCCAGTGGCTCTCTACTCAGAGGCTTCCTAAAGTGGCCTTCACCCGGATGAGTCCACTCAGGACCAGGAAGGGACCTCAGCCTTGCAGGTTCTTCAACCTTCATGGCAGATGTGTGGGTCATTTTTTCTGCCATGACCAGGTTAGCCTAACCCCCTTTGTCAACAGGAAGCTAGTGGGATATGAAACTCTGTGACACTTGTCATTGTATTTTAGGTCAGACATGACTAGAGTGGCCACCTGACTCATCCTAGGTCAATTAAATTATCTCTTGGATTTTAAAATAAAGAGGCTCAGAGACCTTAAACTGTGTGGAGCTGGAAAATTAAGTGAATTAAGGTCTGAGACAGATATGTCTGATTTTATAAGCCAATGGAACAGAAAAAGTATATTGGGGAGTAGCATTGGGACAGAGACAGAGAAAGTTGCCAATTTCCGTTTTTTTCTGTGCTCAGTTGTTTGCTGTTCTTGGTTATGAAATGCCTCTGTAAGTCTTTCAATAAATCCCTCTTTTTTTTTGCTAAAGTAAGCTCAAATGATTTTTTTTTTTTTTTGAGAGGGAGTTTTGCTCTGTCACCCAGGCTGGAGTGCAGTGGTGCAATCTTGACTCACTGCATCCTCCACCTCAGCCTCCCAAGCAGCTGGGATTATAGGTGCCTGCCACCATGTCCGGCTAATTTTTGTATTTTTAGTTGAGATGGGGTTTCACCATGTTGGCCAGGCTGGTCTGGAACTCCTGACCTCAAATGATCCATCTGCCTTAGCCTCCCAAAGTGCTGGGATTACAGGTGTGAGCCACCATGCCTGGCCTAAATGATTCTTTACTATAGCACTTCCCAAACTTTTCCACTGCAGATAGAAAATGCTACTTTCATGTAACAAATTTTACTATGGTATAAGCACACTTGCACCATTCATGGTACCACATTTGGGGAGTTTCACTTTACTATGACATAAAATAGGATAAGGAAGAAGGTTTGTAACCAGTAGACTGCCAGAGAAAATACGAAGTAGGCTGTGGAGTTGAGATAGAATATAGGTTCATGCTGAGGTGGAATGTGGGTGTAAAGATTCCCTCCTTCCAGGACAGGTAACCGGTGGCTTTTAGTACAAGACATCTCAGCCTCTTGGAATCTTGCCATGGTCTGGTTCACTGAGGTCAAGGCTTTGGGGAACTGTAGCTGCAAAACTCTAGACTGACTGTGCTGGTTCTTTCTTACAGCCTTGTGTCCTAGAGTACAGCAAAAAAGGGACAAACTCCAGTCTAGGTTGCCCAGTTGAAAGCATTTAGGGCAATTATATAGTTAATCCCTTTGTGGGACACCCTTTTTGCTCTGCCAGTATCAACTCTCAGAGCTGCGAGAGATCACATTGAGAAATTATGAATTCATCTTGCCAGACAGCAACAGTTGAATTCTCTGCCATGCCCTTTCTTTGGCTCAGGTTAATGCCTTAATTAGAAAAGAGAGAGATTCTTGGCTGGGCATGGTGGCTCGTGCCTGTAATCCCAGCACTTTGGGAGGCAGAGGCGGGGGAATGACTTGAGCCCAGGAATTCAAGACCAGCCTGGGCAACATGGCGAGACCCTGTTTGTACCAAAAAACAAAAACAAACAAACAAAAAAACTTAGCCAGGCATAGTGGCACCCTCCTGTGGTTCCAGCTACTCAGGCTGCTGATGAGGTGGGAGGATTGGATTGCTTGAGCCCAGAAGGTCAAGGCTGCTGGGAGCCATGTTTGTGCCTCTGCACTCCAGCCTGGGTGACAGAGCAAGACCTTGCCTCAAAAAGAGAGACAGAGAGAGAAAGAGAGAGAGAGAGAGACCCTGATAACTAGAAATGAGCATAACTGAGAAATGGGGAACCTGGGCCCTGGGCCCCTCCAGAGCACTCCCCACTGCATGCCCTATAAAAAATGTCAGATGTATTACATGAGAAAACACATTCTTTGATTCGAACAGGAATGTAGGGAGGTCTGGGTGTCAGACTTGAGAACAAACATGACAAAGGAGACCCAGTCCATTTTTTTCCCCTGAAGTAGAATAAATAAGAAAAAAAAGAAGAGTTGGGTGTAGCCCAAGTTGCTGCTAAGCAGAAGAGACCTTGCAGAAGTGGTCACTGCAGACCAATTAAGGAGCTGTTTCTAAATAACCGGCAGGTTATTTATTGCTTATAACCAATAGAATTCCTTAAAATAAAATTGACAAACAGCCCACCAGATCTCTACGGAAAAAAGATGCCCCCGTCCTTCATTCAAATGAACATGTCAGGGAGTCTTACCTCTGCAACAGCTGCCAGGCACCGCGCAAAAGTGCACTGCCGTGTTCTGGAAGCAGAGCATCAGTTTATTCACGTACAATGTGAAATACCATGCTAAACTTTAAAGTTTGTGGAAGAAAATATGCAAGAATAGCCAAGAAGGTCAGGCATGGTGGCTCACGCCTACAATCCCAACACTTTGAGAGGCCAAGGCAGGCAGATCACCTGAGGTCAGGAATTCAAGACCAGCCTGGCCAACATGGTGAAACCCTGTCTTTACTGAAAATACAAAAATTAGCCAGGCCTGGTGGCACATGCCTGTAATCCCAGCTACTCAAGAGGCTGAGGCAGGAGAATTGCTTGAACCCGGGGAGAACGAGACCATTCTGACCAACATAGTGAAACCCCATTTCTACTAAAAATATAAAAATTGGCTAGGCATGGTGGCACTTGCCTGTAGTCCCAGCTACTCGGGAGGCTAAGGCAGGAGAATTGCTTGAACCCGGGAGGCAGAGGTTACGGTGAGCCAAGATTGCGCCACTGCTCTCCAACCTGGCAACAGAGCAAGATTTTGTCTCAAAAAAAAAAAAGAAAGAAAGAAAGAAATTATTATGGTGGCATTTTAAATTATTGGATATGAGGTATTGGAATTATTAGATTTTGAAAATAAAATGAACTTAGATTTATACCTCACATCATATCAAAAAATAAAATTCCAAATGAATTAAAGATCTAAACATAAGGAAAAAAATTAAAAAGTAATATAAAAAATAATATTATAACAGGCAAAGTTTTTAAAAAAGTGAGCCATGAATACCAGAAGCCATAAAAGAAAAGATTATCAGATTTGAGAGTATGGAAATGTTACACTTCTTTTTGAGGAAATACATTATAAACAGAATCAAAAGGCAAGTAGCAGACTGAAATAAAATACTTGGAACATATAGTCAATCACTATTAATTTCAACAAACGAACAAGAAAAACAGTAAAACAGTGTAGCCAGGCGCAGTGGCTCACACCTGTAATTCCAGCACTTGGGGAGGCCAAGGCGGGCAGATCGCTTGAGCTCAGGAGTTTGAGCTCAAGCCTGGGCAACATGGTGAAACCCAATCTCTATGAAAAATACACAAAATTAGCCACGCCTGGTGGCTGATGTGCACCTGTAGTCCCAGCTACTCAAGAGGCTGAGGGAGAAGGATTGCTTGATTCCAGCAGGTTGAGGCTGCAGTGAGCAGAGATCCCACCACTGCACTCCAGCCTGGGTGACAAAGTGAGATCCTCTCTCTCTCTCAAAAAACAAACAAACAAACAAACAAACAAAAAACAGAAACAAAAAACCAGTCTAATAATTTTATTTTTTTTGAGATGCAGTTTGCTCTTGTCGCCCAGGCTGGAGTTCAATGGCGTGATCTTGGCTCACTGCAACTTCCTTCTCCCAGGTTCAAGTGATTCTCCTGTCTCAAACTTCCAAGTAGCTGGGATTACAGGCGCCCACCACCACCTCCGGCTTATTTTTGTATTTTTAGTAGAAATGGGGTTGCACTATGTTGGCCAGGCTGGTCTCAAACTCCTGACCTCAGGTAATCCACCCACCTTGGCCTCCCAAAGTCCTGGGATTACAGGCGTGAGCCACCGCACCCGGCCCAGTCTGATCATTTAAAAATGTAATTTATAACAGAATACAAACAACTTAGAAATATAGCATACCAGCAAAATAAAATAAGACCAACTTACTACTTTCTATCTATCACATTGGCTAAAGTTAAAACACAAAATAAAGTATCATCAAGGCTTTTGGGAAATAGTTACACATGTACATCTTTTTTTTATACTATCCTGTCTTCAGATGCACATTATCCTTGACAGGAGTGGAAATCTAAATTTGTACCAAGTTTTTGGAAGGCAGTGTGTAGTCTGTATTCCATTTTCATTCAATTTCCAGGAATTTATTCTATAGAAAAACTTACACATGTACAGTCATGAGTAATGTATGGGTACAAGGATGTCTTTAGCAGCTTACGAGAACAACAAAAACAACAACAACAAAATAAAACTAGATCATTTCCTATTTCTGTTTCTTTCTTTGAACAAGGTACAATTGATTAAGTTGACACTCAACAAATTACAATTCTTCTTGCGGAAATTACATCCAATTTACTTTGATTGGAGTCTAAGGCATTTCCAAACTCTTCAGTCACACTTTCCAGAAAATGTCTCAGTTTATTCCCGCATTCACTTTGTATGAGTTTTACTGTTTTAATTCTCAGAGGACAATCTGATTTTCTAGGACTCATGTATTAGCAATTAGAAAACTGGTAAAATGCCATGTGGGTTCAATGTTACCAACTTTCCTGTCCCACTTTAGAGACTAAAGGGCTGTTGCTCTTATGGACTCATGGCCAAATTGTTGAGGTAGAGGGATTCTAAATGCAAGGTGTGGATGTTGGGGATGCAGAGGAGAAGGGAACCAAAAGAGGAGTTACTAGTAAGTGCTCATCATCATAAAAAGCAGTAGATCACACCGTGGGCTATTTTACTCCCTAGGAGATGTTTGGTCATACCTGAGGAAGTTTTGGATTGTCACAACTAAGAGGCTGTTATTGGCATCTAGTTGGTAGAGGCCAGGGAGGCTGCTAAGTTTCCTACAATGCACAGGACATCCCCCCACAACAAAGAATTATCCAACCCAGGATAACAATAGTACTAAGATTGGTGACTGATGTAAGGGGTTACAAAGCACCTTACATGGATTATTTTATTAATAGTTGCAATGACTCTATGAGGTAGGAACAATAGAAAATCTCCTAATAGACTTTCACTAATTCAACTCACTAATCAAATTAACGGATGCTCTCTGCTTGTTCCATAAAACATTCAAGGCTGGCCACTCTCTGGGATGCCTGTGCACTTCTGCTTCATCACTAGAGCTATACTTACCAAGTTGATTTTAGTAATAGACCTTTTAATTTTTTATTATTGTAATTATGTATTTTAGTCACATATTGCATAAATCAGAGTTTCCAAATCTTTTTTTTTTTTTTTTTTTTTTGAGACAGAGTCTTGCTCTGTTGCCCAGGCTGGAGTGCAGTGGCATGATCTTGGCTCACTGCAACCTCCACCTCCTGGGTTCAAGCGATTCTCCTACCTCAGCCTCCCAAGTAGCTGGGATTACAGGCGTGCACCATCATGCCAGGCTAAGTTTTCTATTTTAGTAGAGATGACATTTCACTATGTTGGCCAGGCTGGTCTGGAACTCCTGACCTCAGGTGATCCATCCACTTCTGCCTCCCAAAGTGCTAGGATAATAGGCATGAGGCACCGCGCCTGGCCCCGAGAATTTCCCAATCTTGGCATTGACATAAATGAATGAAATGAGTGCAGAGATAAAGGGAGTTGTTTCTGTGATAGCATAGTCTCATGTGACAGAAACTATGTCCTCACAAACCTGTCTCCTCTAATTGCTGGGCACAGA
This sequence comes from Papio anubis, assembly GCF_008728515.1. Taxonomy (NCBI): domain Eukaryota; kingdom Metazoa; phylum Chordata; class Mammalia; order Primates; family Cercopithecidae; genus Papio; species Papio anubis. The sequence goes on from NC_044976.1 coordinate 158,157,933, forward strand.
GTTGGACTACATTTCCCAGAACTCTTTGCATTAGAAGGGACTATGTCTCTACTTTTCTTACCAAGGGACTGTGGGCAGAAGTAGTATGCTTCCACTTCTTATCTTCCAGGCTAAGGTAGTTAGTTAAGAGCGAGTGTGCCTCCATCATCCTTCCCTTCTTTCTTTCCCCTTCTTCTCACTTGATGAATTCAAAAGCAGTAACCTTGGAAGCCACATATGGAAGATTGCAGAGCCATAAATGAAGGGCCTACACATCCCTGAATCACGCTTGGAGGAGAGCCACTCATCAATTAGGAGCACCTGCTTTGGCCTCTATGTGAATAAGAAGCTTATATTGTTCTTGAATTGCTACACATTTCTGGGTTTGATTGTTAGAGTAAATAGTATTTTCTTAAAAAAAATACAACTGGGTTGAAAGTTTTGGAAATACTTGTAAAAGTGAGTCCCTCAAAATTCACAATTAAATTAGGTGTGGAGGCTGGGCACAGTGGCTCATGCCTGTAATCACAGCAGTTTGGGAGGCTGAGCAGGTGGATCACCTGAGGTCACCTGCCTCAGGTGGCCAACATGGTGAAACCCTGTCTCTACCAAAAACACAAAAGAAAATTAACAGGGTGTGGTGGTGGCTGCCTGAATCCCAGCTATTCGGGAGGCTGAGACAGAAGAATCTCTTGAACCTGGGAGGTGGAGGTTGCAGTGAGCCGAGACCGTGCCGCTGCATTCCAGCCTGGGCGACACAGCAAGACTCCGTCTCAAAAAAAAAAAAAAAGAGAAACAAACAAACAAAAAAAATTAGGTGTGGGAGAGACAATGGTAAAATATTAGGAACAAAGTCATAAGTATCTAACAGAATTTTATATTTCTATTTATTTTTAAGAGTCTTTAAGCTCTGGCTTCATTTTGAGGAAATCATTGACTATGCATTGCTGGCATGGCTCATGGAAGGAAATCATCTTGGATTCTAATCAGCAAAACTCAAAGGCCCGGCCTTACATCAAAAGATTGACCTATACTCACGTGCATTTAGCTATTTTAAGTTTAAACTCAATGTTTAAAGTAAATATATATCATTTTTTATAATGTCTGGCTTTAACTAATTTTTAAAAATAACCTTCTCACCACCAGTCTCAATCCCATTGAATGAGAGAACTTCTAGAGTTCTGCCAGTTTACAAAGGAGGAATCTGGGGTTCCAGAAGGTATGATGACTTTCCCAAATCATGTGGCTAGCAGGTGGCCCAGCCAGAATTTACTCTAGTCTCCCACTTCTCCACTGTTACTTGTGGTGTCTTTTCTTTCTCTTGGGAGCTCCGGGAATATTGAGCCAAAGGCCATGATATCTGTATCTGATGGAGAAGCCAGTTCTGGCTTCCAGAACCCATTGTTACAAACAATGGGTAGCAAATGCTCCCATGGAAGTTGCCCATTTGGCAAATGCTTTAGTTTTTAGGGGTACTTAACTGCATGAAAAATAGAGCCAAGAAGCACAGACCCTGGCTCTGTGTCAGTCCTGCTCAGAAATCCCAATGCAGGCTCCACCTCGATGCCACTGGTGTCTCCATCCCTGCAGTGCTATAGCCACCAGTCCTCGAGAAATGCTCCCGATCTCAGGCTCCCTCTCACTGTCCCAGAACTTTCTTTATGGTTCACAAACACATTAAGCACATTATCTTGTTTAAGTCTCTCAACCACCCTGTAAGTTAGGCAGGGCAGATTTAACCTCATCTTACAGAACGTTGAAGCTGAGAGGGGTTTCATCATTTTCTGAGGTCCCATGGCTGCTATGTGGCAGGGTTAGAAAGGAAATATCAACACAGGTTTTGTGTTTCCCAGTTCCATATTCCTTCTGCCACATCACGTGAACTTCTGCTACCACATCAAATCTTGTCACTCTACAACACTGTGTGCTTTCAGCAGAGGCAGCTTGGTGCCCTGGTTAGAGAAGGCCTTGGGCCGTGGCCAGAACTGGTTTGAGCCAGGGCTCTGACTCTTATCAGCCTGAGCTGCGGTTTCTTCATCTTTTACGTGGATGTGAATAAACAGATCAACTCATTCATGAATGGTGAAGACTGTACATATTTTGTGAGAAAGTCATGATTGCAGTGCCTGGCTCATAGTAAATGTTCCATCACTGCTCACCCCCCACCCATCTGCTCTCTACAGTTTGTGTTGTACCTGTACCCACCTGAGTGCTGATGTCTGTGCCTGCACCTGTACCTTGCATTCTACCCCTACCACTGACTAAATGCTGGGCCTCTTCTGCCTGGATGGAAGCTTCCCAAGATCAGGGACCATGACTCCTTCATGAAAAAATGCTGTGAGATGGCTTCTCTCCTTGACCAGGAGCCAGGAGATCTGGATTCCAGTCTTGTGTTACTTTCTTCCTCCGAGCCTCAATTTCCCATTTGTAAAGTGAGGGAGTTTGACTAGGTGCTCTTTTGAATGATGATGATCCATGGTTTCCAGATCTCTCACATCAGACTAGAAGCTCCCTGGAAGCTAGAGGAACAGTGGCTGCCTCACCCCCTGGATATTTCCACCCCAGAAAGCGCTCTGCATATTCACAAGCCTTTAAGTGCACAGCATTGTGTGCCAAGCGTGGTGCTACCATCTTGGGAGAGACACAAGGAACAGAAAACAGTTCTTGCCCCCAGGAGTCCTGCCTGCCAGACTTATTGAGGAGCGAACACAAACACAAATTAAAAAGCTGAAGATCCTAGCTCAAGCCCTGGGCATCTCTCCACTGGAGAAATACAAACAACCTCCTAACAGACTTTCTTGCTTCTCATATCCCTCCTTGTCAGTTCATTATCTCAGCTATACAAAAGTCTAAGACTGATCAGCTCACCTGTCTCAAAGCCTTTCATGGCCCCCTCTGTCTTTCCAGTGACAATCTGAACTCATTAGCATGATACGAAACCCTTTGCTATCAGGCCTCTGCCTGTCCGGCAGGGTTCCAATCATGATCACTTTTCACTGGCAACCTGGACTCTGGACATTTGGCACCACCTCCCCTCATCCCATCCCTCACCTCTACCCCAGTAAGCTCGGTCAACCTTTGCAACCACCATGACTCACTTGATTAGCTTAGGTACAATCTGATGACATCTCTTTTACTTCTCTCATTTCAACATTTGGGCCTGAGGTGCCCTTATCAGCAGGAATTTCAGAATCTTTCTGGTAAGGCCTCTCATCTCCCATTACTCTCTGGTACACAATTGCCCAATATCTTGGGGGTTTACATAATCCAAAGAGATTAGTGTGTGAAGAAAGGGAAAATATAGGAAAGGACAGAACCCTGCCAAATAAAGTGGGGCAGGTTTCCTGGAGAAAGATTTTTTCATCAGGATTTAGAAACATATGAGAACTTGGGCAGGTAGTTTGTGTTGGCGATGGGGATGGGTGGAACCCTGAATAGAGGAGTAATACTCAAGAAGTAAAAAGAAGCAACATCCCTGGGTCAGAATACAGTGACTTCAAGTTGATAAATTCCAGTCTGGTAAGACTCTCAGGAAATGGGTGAACTCATTCAACGCTGATAAGGTTTCAGATTGGTATAGTCCTAGAGAGCCATAAGCACAGTCTTGCCTTTGACAAGTAATCTTGCTCGTGAAAATTTATGTTAAGGAAATAATTCAGTTGAACACCAAAAACTCTGAACAACAATATTCATAGGCATTCTTTAAACTAGGGAAAATTTGGAAGCAATCTAAAATTCAATAGTAGGAGTTGATTAAATGTAACATCAGGTGGCCGTGGAATGAAGTGTTGGGAAGACATTAAAAATGATACTGTCTGGGCACAGTGGCTCACGCCTGTAATCCCAGCACTTTGGGAGGCCAAGACAGGTGGAGCCTGAGGTCAGGAGATCGAGACCATCCTGGCTAACACAGTGAAACCCCATCTGTACTAAAAATACAAAAAATAAAAAATAAAAAAAATAAGCTGGGCATGTTGGCAGGCGCCTGTAGTCCCAGCTACTCAGGAGGCTGAGGCAGGACAATGGTATGAACCCAGGAGGCAGAGCTTGCAGTGAGCTGAGATCACACCACTGTACTCCAGCCGGGGCGACAGAGCGAGACTCTGTCTTAAAAAAAAAAAAAAAAAAAAGGATACTTAAAGCCGGGCGCAGTGGCTAGGAGTTTGAGACCAGCCTGGTCAACATGGTGAGACCCATCTCTACTAAAAATACAAAATTAGGCAGACGTGGTGGTGTGTGCCTGTAATCCCAGCTACTTGGGATGCTGAGGCAGGAGAATCGCTTGAACCCGGAAGGCAGAGGCTGAAGTGAGCTGAGACTGTGCCACTACACTCCAAGTTGGACAACAGAATGAGACTCTGTCTCAAAAAAAAATTTAAAAATGATACTTAAGATTTGCATTATTCAAAAACAATTCAGCAAATATTGATGGAGATGTTGACGGGGTTAGTTTATTCTGAGGCCCCTATCCTTGGCTTGTAGATGACTGTCTCTTTCCTGAGTCTTCATGTGACCTTCCCTCTGTGTCTTTTTCCTGGTCTCCTTTTCTTCTAAGGACACCAGTCATATCAGATTGGACCCGCCATAATGACTTCATTTTAACTTAATCTCCTCTTTGAAGGCCCTATCTCCAAATAGAGTCACATTCTGAGGTACTGTGGGTTAGGACTTCAACATATGAATTTGAAGGAACATAGCTCAGCCTCTAACAAGATTTTCTGTCTGGGACTGTGCTGTGGACTTGTGGGACTAAGACATAAAGGACCCAACCACTGGTTGCCAACATCTGCAGACAAGGAAAAGGCTGTCTTTGATGGAAGGATGGACCTCTGACGGGGAAAAGCAGTGGTCTGCAGCAGCATTTGCAGGGGACAATTAGGGCAAATGTGGGAAGCAGGACACAGATCCCATTTGGTGGATGTGGAGTGGGACTTGGATGGTGTACACATAGCACTCAAGGGCTGTAATCAGGAAGTGCCTTTATTTTGTCTCTCACTTTCCTTTAAAATTTATTTATCTTGGAAAATTTCCTCTCTGCTCCTGTATTTAAAAAATCATACAGTCTTCTGACTTTCTTTCTTTTTCCTTTTTCTTTTTTTTTTTTTTTTTTTTTTTGAGACATAATCTGTCTCTGTCTCCCAGGCTGGAGTGCAATGGCAGCGATTCTCCTGCCTCAGCCTCCCAAGTAGCTGGAATTACCGGCATGCACCACCATGCCTGGCTAATTTTTGTATTTTTAGTAGAGATGGGTTTTGTCATGTTGGCTAGGCTGGTCTCAAACTCCTGACCTCAGGTTATCCACCTGCCTTGGCCTCCCAAAGTGCTGGGATTACAGGCATGAGCCACCGCGCCCAGCCAGTCTTCTGACTTTCTATTCACTGTTAGGTAAGTCTTTCAGGTCATGTTAAGTTGTCAAACTCTGGCCCAATTTAGAAATGAAAATGTCAAGCCCCAGGTAATAGTCAAAGTTTCCAACTTACGCTATAGCTTTTTGTCTGGGTGGGGCTGCCAAGGTGGGCTGTCTGGGCAGGCTCCGGGGAATGGGCTTCTTCTCTCTTTACATTAACTTCCTCTCTCTACTCATTCTCCCTGTCTCTGCCTCTGTTTCCGGTCCTTGCGGGATTGGGGTTGAAGCAGGGAAAAAAGATAGACTGTTCTTGTACACATATTATCTCTGTGGCTAGAACAAGATTCTCCGGCTCTTGGCTTGGGAGTGGGAACACTCCCTGGGCTGCGGGGGATAGAACAGTTTTGAACAGGCTTGTCAGTGATGGACCGGTTGACCAAGAGCCGAGAGACAAGGGAGTCATCACCCAAGACCTCCCCCGGCTGCCAAGGAGGTGATACAGCCTGGCCTGTGGTTTCTCAAATGGCCATCTTAACTTCAACCTGCTCCTAATCATGAATCGTCTCGTGACTGCAGCTAGTTCTCACAAGGACCTTTCAAGGAAAGAAGTAAGCCAACTCCAACAGAAACTGCAATGAAAATTGATTGTGATTCTGGGTCCACATTTAATTTTACATTCTCCACGGAAGCTGTCGGAGACGTCAGAAGTGGTAATCCTCAGGAAAGAGAAAGAAGGTCAGCCCTTGTCTGACGTCTCACAGTGGTTAGGCACCGGGGCCTGGATCTGCAGAACTTTGACCTGAGAGATGCTGAATTACTCACTTGAATGAGGCGTTGTGGGGTAAAGAACAGGCTTTGGTGCCACAGACTTTAATTCTGATTCCATCTCTATATTAATTTGCTCTGTGTTTTTGAACAAACCACCTAGCCTCTCTGGGCCTTAGTTTTATTTTATCTAGCAGATAATAAGTTTTCACTCATGAGGTTGTCATAAGGATTGCAACACATAAAATATACAAAAACATCTACCCAGTACCTGGTGCGTGAAAGGTCTTAAATTAATTTTATATCCTTCCCCTATTAATGCTGAAATACAGTCTATTTCTTGGTCTGAATTAAGACCACAGTCATATCAGATGTGACTGGGTTAATTCACCAGCAATCCAGACCATGTTTAGATTTCTAGGTCCTGAGGGTAACCCAAGTAACACCATGGGGAAGGATGCAGTTCGGGTTGTTCAGGCAGAGATGCTGCTCAAAGAATTTCTATTTCTCTTCTGGAACCTCCAGCTGCTCCTAGTGCCCTGGGCCCACTCAGCCCTGGACACCAGAAGGCTAACCCTCTAAATAAATGGAGTCCTGGCAGCCAATGGCTGTGTCCTTGGAGTTTTAGTCCTGGTGACCTTACCAGGGAAGGTACATTGCCCATCTTCCTCCATCCGCTACCAGCCCACTGGTCAGTTTCCCATTGGACTTATCGCTATTTCTCATGCTGGACCCTAATAAGTTGGGATGGATGCATTCTCTACTCTTCCTGTTTCCATGAGAAATGACTCATCTGGAGTAACATTCCTGGTCTCTCATCCCAACCCTCTCTCACTCCACTGGAGGAGCAAGGGAGGGACTTACCTGATTAGTGATCTTAAAGATGGAGCTGGGCCGGGTACAGTGGCTCATGCCCGTAATCCCAGCACTTTATGACGCCAAGGGGGGCGGATCACCTGAGGTCAGGAGTTTGAGACCATCCTGGCTAACACAGTGAAACCCCATCTGTACTAAAAATACAAAAATTAGCCGTGTGTGGTGGTGCACTCCTGTAATCCCAGCTACTTGGGAGGCTAAGGCTGGAGAATCACTTGAACCCAAGAGGCAGAGTTTGCAGTGACCAGAAGTCATCCCACTGCACTCCAGCCTGGGCAACAGAGTGAGACTCTGTCTCAAAAAATAAATAAATAAATAAAAAGAAGAAGGAGCTGCATGTATGTGGTGAGCCCCTCTGAAATTCCATCTTGCAATCTATTAGGTTGGTGCAAAAGTAATTGCAGTTTTTGACGTTAAAAGTAATGGCAGGGCCAGGTGCGGTGGCTCACGCCTGTAATGAGGCTGAGGTGGGCAGATCACTTGAGGTCAGGAGTTCAAGACCAGCCTGGCCAACATGGTGAAACCCCATCTCTACTAAAAATACAAAAAAAAAAAAAAAAAGGTCAGGCGTGGTGGTAGATGCCTGTAGTCCTGGAAGGCTGAGGCAAAAGAATTGTTTGAACTCTGGAGGCGGAGGTTGCAGTGAGCTGAGACTGAGCCACTGCACTCCAGCCTGGGTGACAGAATGAAACTCTGTCTCTAAAATAAAAAAAGGCTGGGTGCGGTGGCTCACGCCTGTAATCCCATAATCCCAGCACTTTGGTAGGCCGAGGCGGGCAGATCACAAGGTCAGGAGATCGAGACCATCCTGGCTAACACGGTGAAACCCTGTCTCTACTAAAAATACAAAAAAAAAAATTAGCCGGGCATGGTGGCAGATGCCTGTAGTCCCACCTACTCGGGAGGCTGAGGCAGGAGAATGGCATGAACCCAGGAGGCAGAGTTTGCAGTGAGCCAAGATCGCGCCACTGCAGTCCAGCCTGGGCAACACAGCGAGACACCGTTGCCCAGGAAAAAAAAAAAAAAAAAGGTAATGGCAAAAACTGCAATTATTTTTACATCAACCTAATATACCCTGAACAGAGCATGTTCTGGTTCTTTGGAACAGGCTTGCTGTTTGGGGGTGGAAGTGGGTCAAAGTATAATTTTCAAAGAAGTTAAAAATGTGACTTCCATACAAATATAGAATGGACATGTGCCAAAGATCCATTTAACTCATTAACAAGGGAACAAGCAGTATATTAAAGACGGTTCTTAAGAGCATTTGATGAACAGAGATTTGTATAGTTAGTTGGGAAAGGAATGCAGAAATAAGTTTATTAAATTAGATGCAAAATCAGTTAATATCCTACAGTGCAACAAAACTGTAGCCTTTGCAATTATTCTTCTACCAAACAGCAAAAATTTGCATCTTTACTAGACAAAAATATACAAATTAACATGTAATGTTAATGAGTGTTAATGAATCCAGGCCCTAATATATACTCAATATGAAGGCAAGCAAAGACTTGTTTCTCATAGCGAACGAAATAAATTTTGCTGGACCTGTTAGATACGTCACAGTATAACATCGAGAGGACAAGCAGTCATCTTTTTGCATTACTTCCAGCTTTTGACAATTTCAAGTGATGCTCAGCAAAGGATAAATTCAGTAGTGAGGGAGGAAATATCAGTAAGCACATGTAAACATTCTGTTGAAATAGTTTTTCTGGGGGAGCAAGCAGGGCAGGGATGGTAGCTCACGCCTGTAATCTCAGCACTTTGGGAGCCCAAGGCAGAAGGAGAGCTTGAGCCCAAGAGTTGGAGACTGGCCTGACAATATAGAGAGACTCCGTCGCTGCAAAAATAAAAAAAATTAACTGAGAGTTGTGGTGCATGCTTGTAAGTCCTAGCTACTTGGGAGGCTGAGATGGGTGGATTTCTTGTGCCCGGGAGTTCAAGGCTGCAGTGAACCTTGATTGTGCCACCGCACTCTAGGCTGGGTGACCGAGCGGGACCTTGTGTTTAAAAACAATAAAAACAGGCTGGGCGTGGTGGCTCATGCCTGTAAGGCCCGCACTTTGGGAGGCTGAGGTGGTGGATCATGAGGTCAGGAGTTTGAGACCAGTCTGGCCAATATGGTGAAACCCTGTCTCTACTAAAAATACAAAAATTAGCCGGGCATGGTGGTGCACGCCTGTAGTCCCAGCTACTCAGGAGACTGAGGCAGAAGAATTGCTTGAACCTGGGAGGTGGAGGTTGCAGTGAGCTGAGATCGCACCACTGCACTCCAGCCTGGGCGACAGAGTGAGACTCTCTCAAAACAAAACAAAACAAACAAACAGAAAAACAATAAAAATAAATAAGTACAATAGTTTGGGATTTTTAATTTTTCTATCTCCGTCTTTGTAATTCCTTGGTCTAACTCTCCTTTTGCTTCTTTTCCCCTCTTGGGTAGAGAATAGAGGAGTGTTATCTGTTGAGCCTCCCCAGCCGCAGTGGGCATCGTCTTCCCTAGCAGGGCTGCCTGTGAATAGTCGTGTGTCCCCGTCTCCCTGGGCTAGCTCTGGGCGGGTGGTGGCCCAGATTTTATTGCCTCCTCCTTCTGCCAGTCTAGAAGGCAACATCAATTCCACTTTCAGGCTATGAAAGCACACAAGGAAACAGACTTAGTCATTTTCTGCTATAAATTTGCAGAGATGCCAGTTTAGTAAACAAAATAAATATCTCTTCTCAGCGTATTTGCCTATTATGAATATGTATGAGCTCTTAGAACTTTGGGAAGAGGCAGATTTCTGGGGACAGCTTCTGGATTTAGAGCCCCTAGGTGGAGAATGGCAAAGGGCTTGCATGCTCTGTTTCTCAGCACCCCCACCCCTCACCTCCAAACTGGGCTCTGAAGAGGGTGAGGAGGAAATCAGATTGGATGAATAGCCATACTTACAGAATCAGTCACTAACACTTACTGAATGCCTATTATGTGACAGCCACAGAGATAGGAGCTGATGCTACAAAAATGCTACAAAAATGTATAGTCTTGGGCCATCACCAGGGCATGGTCTCCTAGATGAGAAACTTACAAACAAGCAAATTACAATGTGATACACCCTTATGCCCATATGTAATAATATAACGAGTACATGTGTACATGATACAATGATACACACAATGTGATATCACAAATATAATGTGATAAATACAGCAACGGAAGCCTGTGTGTGGTATGGGGGTTTGTTTAAAACACAGATTGGGGTAGGGAAAAATATAAACTGCAAGCAGACACAGCTAGGGTCAAATTTCAGCTCTACCACGTAGTTGAATGCTTTAGATCACTTATTTATAAAATGGGGTCATTCCTTCCTTACTGTTCTTGAGAGTATTTGCAATAATGTATTTAGAGCACTGAATATAGTAACCAGCACCTAGTTGGCACTCAATAAATTATAGCTATTAATGAGAGGCATTGATGGTTTCTTTTTTCCTTAGGTACAATAAATAGCTCGCAATAGAATTGCCGTTTGTAGCATCCAAGGCACTTTCAGTCCATTATCTCAACACTGGGAAGGAGGTATTTTTGGCCTCTTTTCACAGATTAGGAATTCTTGGTTTAGAGTGGTGAGGAGCCCTGGCCAAGGCCACAAGCTAGTGCAGAAACGCTGAGAAAGAATCATTTTTGGGTGGGACAAAGCATCCACTGCATGGGGACAGCAGGGAAAGAGGAACTGGGGACAGCATCCTACTGCATGGGGGCAGCGGGGAAACAGGAACTGGGGACAGCATCCTACTGCATGGGGGCAGCAAGGAAACAGGAACTGGGGGGACAGCATCGCTAACTGCATGGGGTGTCCAGCAGATGCCTTGTAATGTCCAAGGCATTTTCAGTCCATTATCTCAACACTGGGAAGGAGGTATTTTTGGCCTCTTTTCACAGATTAGGAATGCTGAGCTTAGGGAGGCGAGGAGCCTTGGCCAAGGCCACAAGCTGGTGCAGAAATGCTAGTGAGAGAAATGGAAACCGGGCGGGGGGACAGCATCCTACTGCATGGCGACAGCAGGGAAACAGTGAACTCCTGATGAGGGAACAGCAACCTACCGCATGGGACAGCAGGGAAAAAGGAACCAGGGGGACGGCGTCCTACTGCATGGGGGCAGCAGAGAAACAGGAACTGGGGGACAGCATCCTACTGCATGGGGACAGCAGGGAAACAGGAACGGGGGACAGTATCTTACTGCATGGGACAGCAGGGAAACAGGAACTAAGGGACAGCATCCTACTGCATGGGGACAGCAGGGAAACAGGAACTGGGGACAGCATCCTACTACATGGGGGCAGCAAGGAAATGGGAACTGGGGAGACAGCATCCTACTGCACAGAAAGAGGAGAACCCCAAGGGATGTGTGGGTGGTGGCAGCTTTTCAGAGAACAAGCAGGAAAACTGAGTTTCTGGCACATTCCAGAGGCTGGAAAGGAGACATGAGAAGAACAGAGGAACCAGTGGGGCCAAAAAGAAGTCTTGGGGTTTCACGGTAGAATAGCCAACTGAACATCCCCCACACAGAGACAGACTGAAAAGCCAGGCTTTCAGATTCCAGACTCTTGTCTCCACTGCATATATTCCCATACAAATTCACCTACACAAACTCTGTGTGCTGGAGGGACTCAGAGGCAGATCTCTGAGAGGGTTCAGAGATGTTGAGAAGGATTGGATAGTTGGATATTGGCTGCATCTGCTGCTGGGCTGAGAAAGGAAGAAACCGCAGGAAGATCGCCTGGAGCTTGCCCAGCTCCGAGCACTGGGCTCACGGTGGCGTATCCAGAAGCCTTTTCAAGCTGCAAGAAAGAGTAGCCATGTGGGAGTGACCTGGGTCCTGGTCCCAGCCCTGCCATTGACCACTCTATGCTGCTCATTTACACAACTTCCCAGGCCTCAGTGTCTTCATCTGTAAAATGGGGGCATAAAGTCCAACCATAACCATTTTATAGTATTCTGAACAAGAACCAACTAATGTAATAGATGTAGAAGAACACTGGAAATTGTATGAGCTCTGAAGTGCTAGGAGAGAATTTTGTGGTTGTTTATTTTAATTATTATTATTTTTTAAATCACGGTCTCACCCACTAGGCCATTTATTGCTGACTTGAGCTCTCTGATCCTGGTGCTCTGGGCTTATTTCCCCATGTAGACTGCATGCTGACAGAGAAGGCTGAGGTGCTCAAATCATACTTCTCCATATTTCTCTCATTACTGTCCCACCCTATACACCCCTCTCCCCAGCAGGGCAGCTCTGACACAGAATTTGATGAGTGACTGATTGATAGCTTGGCCGTGTGTTCCTGGGGATATCCAATTTTTCCTCCAGCATATAGTCACTGCCTTTCCATCTGTTTGGGTACTGGGGTGGGGATGGGGTGGGGGGTGAGCAGCCAGTTTCTCTGCCATCCAGTGTTGAAACAGAATGTCACGTGCTTCATTTGCAACAACATGGATTTAGGCTAGACGTTTTTTTTTTTTTAAACAGGGTCTCCCTTGTCACCCAGGCTGGAGTGCTGTGGCATGATCTCAGCTCATGGCAGCCACGACGTTCTGGGTTCAAGAAATCCTCCTGCTTCAGCCCCCCAAGTAGCTGGGACTACAGGCACGCACCGCCATGCCTGGCTAATTTTTGTATTAATTTTGTAGGGCTTTCGTCACGTTATCCAGGCTGGTCTCCAGCTCCTGGGCTCAAGTTATCCACCCACCTTGGCCTCCCAACTAGAAGGGGAAAAGGAAAGAACCATGAACTTTTGAAGTTTCTTGGTTACGTTTTGTTGGTTTTTTGTTTTCCGAAGTATTTTAGAGTGAGTTACAGGTATGATTTTTCATCCCTAGATACTTCAGTTTGTGTCTTTGAAAAATTAGGGTTTTTGTTGTTTTTTTTTTAGGCTAGTTAATTAAAGTTACAGCATTTTTGATGTGTGTGTGTGTGTCGTGTATGTGTGTGTAGTGTATGTGGTATGGAGTGTATGTGAATTACATAAGAGGGTATGTGTGTGTGGGAGTGTGCGTGCTGTGCATGTGCTGTGTAAGCTAATTTGAGTGTATGTGGTGTGTGAGCTAATGTGAGTGTGTGTGTGAGCTTATATGAGTGCGTGTGCTGTGCGAGCTAATGTGGGTGCGTGTGCTGTGCGAGCTAATGTGGGTGCGTGTGGTGTGCGAGCTAATGTGGGTGCATGTGCTGTGTGAGCTAATGTGACTAGGTGTGGTATGTGAGTGTAGGAGTGGTGTGTGAGAGTGTGTGTGGTGTGTGAGCTAATGTGAGTGTGTGTGCTGTGTAAGCTAATGTATGTCTAGGTGGGTATGTGAGTGGAGGAGTGGTGTGTGAGAGTGTGTGGGGGGAGTGTGTGTGGTGTGTGAGCTTATGTGAGTGTGTTTAGGTGTGGTATGTGAGTGGAGGAGCGGTGCGTGTGTGTGTGTGTGTGAGAGAGAGAGTGCGTGCGTGTTTGTGTCAAGTGCAGACAGCTCTTTGGGGAGGATTTGGCTGCTGCTCTTCTTAGAGGCAGGGGAGTGGGCCAAGGAAGGCCTTGTTCATCCCTTCGGGCTCAGCCAAGCCCTCAGGGAGGGGAGGTGCCCCGCACTGGGGAAGGGAGCAGCTGGGGAAAGTTGACTCAAGACAAAGTTCCCGGCTTCTCTTCCCCCCCTTGGCCAGGGACTCCATAATCTCTCACTGGGAGACCGGGACAGAATTGAGTGCTGAGTGTGGTACCCAAACTGCAAATTAATTAAGTCTGAATTAAATATTTCCTCCCTTTTCTTTCAGGGAAGTTTCTTGGGAGGAATTGGCTTGCTGGTTTTGTTTTTTGGTTTTTTTATTTTTCATCCTGATCCTTAAACACTACTGCTGAAAGACTAATCGTGTTGTGCAAGGTATAGCCTAGTCCTCTGTTACCCGCCTCCCTCCCTGACTCTGGTAGCTTTCCTCTCCAAAGATGAAATGTCAGCCACTGGGAGAAGTGGCTCATAAGAACATGACTGACTGCCATTAGCCCACAAGGCCGTGGCTGGGCAAAGGGCAGTCCCACCCCTGGATACCCTTTGGCTTAGACATTTAGCTCCAGGTGAGAGGTCAAGACTCCATCCCGGGCCAAGTAAGCCATGCCAACTAAAGCCTCCCATCTTTAGCATCTCCTGCAAGCTTGCCAGGACCGGGGTAAGGTATTTAGGATGTCCTGGGCCATAAAAAGATAGTAGTGCTTTCCTCACTGCCCCCACATCCCCATATAACATAGAGTTAATCAGGAGATCAATTAGAGTAAGGAACACCTAGAGTTCTGTTTCTGCCCATGATGATGACTAGGATATCAAGCAGTAAGTCACTGATAGGTTTTGGTTTGTTTGTTTGTTTGTTTGTTTTAGAGACAGAGTCTCACTTTGTCGCCCAGGCTGGAGTACAAGTGGTACGACCTTGCCTCACTGCAGCCTCCACCTCCTCGGTTAAGTGATCCTCCTACCTCAGCCTCCCAAAGTGCTGGAATTACAGGTGTGAGCCACTGCACCTGGCCTGTGTGGGTCCATTTCCAAGGGAAGCTAGAATTTCACACCCTGGGCCTGGTGGTCTATGGTCTAGAGGGCTTCCCCAGCCTCCCTGGAGAACTGCCAGTGGCAGGTTCTAGGCAGCATTTGAACCCTTCACCCCCATCCCCAAGGCCCATTCTCTTTCCTCCTGTGTGCCAGCAGCTTCCTGGGCCTCCTGCACTTTCAGCCAGCAACTGGCTATGACAGCAGAAACAGAAAACAGCCAGGTCTCTATTCCCAGAAGACCAGTCTGTAGAGGAGGCTGTTCCGGGATGAGCTTGTTAGCAGAGAAATGTAATTACTGCCCTCTACCAGGCTGAAGGTTCTTTGCCTCCATAGAGTCTCCCTCCTGAGCACCCCAGGTTCTTTATGAGAAGGCCTGTTGCTCTCAAGGTGAAGGTGTGGAGAATGGAAAATCTCAGGCTGGCTCAAGAGATTACAGAGTTATCCCCAGGAGAAGATCCCAGGCTCCAGCCTCGGTGCATCTTCCCGCTCTGCCTTATCCGGCTTTGCTGGAAATTCCTCAGTTTCCGTCTCTGGAATGGGTCAAATTTGGGCTTGAATGGCAGACAGCATTCATTCACAAACATCCATTGAGGCGTATTGTGCGCCAGGAGCGCTAAGGTAAAGGAATACTGGGATAAAAACACAGCCAATGATCTGAAAGGCATCTCCCTGTGGAGACAGACACATACGCAATGACACTATAGTGGGAGAAGTGCTGCAATAGGTCTACCCACTAAAGCATGTAAGAGGGACACCTACGGCATGCCCATGGTGGGGCAGGGGTGCAGGGGGCAGGGCTGATTCTGAGCTGATCCTTATGAATGGGTTAGCCAAGTCCAAAAAAGGGTGGGGGATAGGGAAGGGTGTCCCCAGAAGAGCAAACAGCCTGGAGCAAACAGAGGGAGGCTTTTAGGAGCCCCCGTGTTGTCTGCAATGGGGTGTCGGGTGCTGTGAGAGACGATAGGGCGTGCATATAGGCCTTGGCATCAAATTGCAGAGGCAGGCTGCCCAAGTGTGCTTTGGGTTCTGTCATGCTGAGAAGTCTATACAATGGGAACAAATAGGACCAGCTTCATGGGGATTTGGGGACATAATGAGCAAATGAGATGATCTATATGAAGTACTTAGCATAGTGTCTAGCTTGGGGTAAGCAGTCTATATATTGCTGTTAGCAGTTCATATCATTACTGATGAGTTGTATGATCTTGTAAAAGTTAGTTATAGCTCCATCCTCAGTTTTCTCATCTGTAAAATGGTGTTTTTGTTTGTCTGTTTCTTACAGTCTATTCAGCTGTGAACAGATCAAGGGACTGCCTTACTGACTTTAACTTCCCATCTCCTAAGGCAGTGCCCAGTATACAAAGATCAGTCTCTTTTCCTTCCCTTTCATTTCATTCTTCCAGCCCACTTAGGGCCTAACTGCTCAAAAAAGTGGCTATTTGTTCTCCTTTCAGTTCTGGGTACATTTTGCTCTATACTCAACTTCCAAAAATAGATCTGACTCCAAGTTCTGCACTCTTTCCACTAAACTCCGGTTGCCACAACAAATTTTTACTCTAACAATGATGTATAGATTTTTGCCTAAAAAATTAGCAAAGCATTTTTTACAATCCAGTGGTGGTAAGTTTACAGAGAAACAGGCAAGTTTATACATTGCTAAGATAATGTTTTAGATGCAATATATAAACCATTAAAATCCTTTAGGATAGCTAATGAATAATATGCATCAAAAACCTAAAAATGTTCAGGTTATTTTTTTTCTCAGTAATTCTTGATTCTGACAATCCCAAGGGAATAATCCTAACTATACAAAGAAACTTGTTGCACAAATATATTTGTTGCCACATTACGGATAATAAGGAAAAATCAGAAATGATCTGTGTAATCAATCCTAAGAGAACAGTTAACTAAATCCTGATAGAGCCACCTCCTCAAATTTATGAGGTACCTAGAGTAGAGTCAAATTCACAGAGGCAGGAGGTAGAATGGTTGTTGCTTGGGCCTAGGGCAGAAGAGCGCAGGAAGTAGTTTTTGTTTGTTTTTTGTTTGTTTGTTTTTTGAGACGGAGTCTCTGTCACCCAAGCTGGAGTGCAGTGGCACGATCTCAGCTCACTGTAACCTCCGCCTCCTGGGTTCAAGCAATTCTCCTGCCTCAGCCTCTTGAGTAGCTGGGACCACAGGTGCATGCCATCATACCTGGCTAATTTTTTTGTATTTTTAGTAGAGACAGGGTTTCACTGTGTTAGCCAGGATAGTCTCGATCTCCTGACCTCGTGATCTGCCCGCCTCGGCCTCCTAAAGTGCTGGGATTACAGGCTTGAGCCACCGCGCCTGGCCTTGCTTGGCCATTTCTATTGAATCCCTCAATATCATCCTCATAAAACTCCTCCTCTGGAGACAGACAAACTCCTCCTCTGAAAGGTGGTGGCTAAGCAGACCAGCTCACTTGTTTTTAGGCTTTTTAGAGCAGATGAGACACATGGGGTGGCTAGGCAAGGATGTCACCAGACAAGGCACTCTGGAGGGCCTCGGGGTTGGTGTCAGGTTCCCACAGCCATGAGGAGGGCCTGGTCCGTATTCAAAACTTAGACAACATAGAGAAGAAGGAACAGGAGGTGCTCTGCCACAGACCCAGGACCCTTCCACGCTTGCCAATGCTTGTTAGAAACACATTTTGAAACATTCTCAGACTCTGCGATGGGGGGTTACATACAAAGGGGAATAGGATAGTGCTAAGTGTCATAATTGGCAGGCACTGGGAGTGAGGGCATGAGGAGGACCTTGGGGCAGCTTAGTGCACCAGCAGTCAATACTGTTTATTGAGTGTCTACTACGTGCCAGCCGTGGAGGTAAAGAAGCTGTATAGAAAGGGATTAAGTGCACAGATGGTAAAGTTGGGCCACCTGGTTCAAGTTCTGGATCTACCACTTAAGGTTTCATTACATTGGGTACATTATTTAACCAACTCTGCGACTCAGTTTCCTCATCTGCAAAGTGAGGATAACATCTACCTTGTTGGCTATTATGAGGATTCAATGAGTTTATAGCAGCAAAATGCTTTAAGCAATGCCTGGCACACGGTAAGCATGATGTACATTTCTATTAAATGAGATTCAATAAATTATCAGCCCCATGCTGCTCAGGAAGTGAGACACTCTCAAAACCTGAACACCAAACCCCAGACTCAGGCTCAGCAGTTGTCCTCTTGTCTCCACGCACAGAGTTCCTCACGCCTCTCTCTTTCCCTATCCACCTTCCTAATATCCCCTTTGTCTCCTCTCATCCAGACAGGGAGCTTTTATTCAGGTGGGTGAAAGGAGTGGACGTGGGGGCTGCGGAGCTCCAGAGGCTGGGGGCAGGGTGAAGCCAGACTGGCTGCTCTGGCTGGCGGCCGTGCCTCCTGCCAGGCTCCAGGAGGGCATGCCAAGAGCAGACGGATGCAGATTGGGCTGGAGGCAGATTAATATAATCACTATATTACCAGCCCCACTCACTCCCCCACTCTTTCCCCTAATGGTGATTATTATACTTATTAGAGGCTCAGCTGCCAATGGTTATTGATTCTCCCTGCTGTAGCATTTTAATCAGGGCTGGAAGCTATTGTTGGAAACACCATCCTCCAGGGCCCCAGGACAGGTGCAGAGTGGGGCATCGGGACCTTTTCAGCCAGGCAGGCGAGGTCCCCAGGGTTCCAGAGTCATAGAGAGCACTCAACCCACAAACACCCTCCCTCTGTCTGGTGGCAGGGAAGCAGGGATGGAGAGGGGAATGGCACCACCCTGGGCTTCCCTCCACGGAGGCTGGCTAGCGGTTTTTTTCCAGCTGGGGCATGGCTGGGGCTGGCTCTGCTGGGTACGCCATCAATTCTCCTTCTCGCACCAGGAGGATTCTCTTTCCTGCCCCCTCCACCATCACCCAGCGTCCTCCCCACTCCCCTGTGCCCGCTGGTGCTGAGGGGCGAACCGAATCTGTTCGGGTGTCTGTGGAACAGGTAAGGAGTGGTGATGGGGGGTGGGAAGCACCTAGCTGGGCTGTGGCCACGACATACTGGTCATTTATCTGGGGCTGGGGTGAGGGTGAGAGATAATTCATGCTTGTTGAACCCACACTAGGTTTCAGGCATGTGTCAGGAGCTTCGCCCACGTTATCTCCTTTATCACATCAGACTTTCCAATGCCGCACTTTCCAGCACACTTGACAGAGGAAACAGAAACTCAGAGAATCAGAATGGCATGCTCAAAGTGACTCAGCTAGGATGGGGCAGAGCTGGGTTTGGAGCCAGGTTATACACTCTTGTAGGTGACAAAAACCCGACTGCAGATCACTGGTGGCAGAATCTTCCAGATCGATACAGATATCAGTCCTGCACGGCCCAACTCTGTTCTCTGGAGGCTCTGAGCACCCCGGGTAAGTGTAGAGTCTTCCCACATGTAATCATCAGAGAACTAAGCCTGCCCCGTGTGAGAGCCACCTGCCTGGGCTCTGGAGTCAGTGATGGCTCTGGACTGGGGGCACGTCCTGTGACCCCAGCTGTGACTCCTGGTGTGCCCACTAGGTACCCTCCTGCATGAGCGTGCTGAGGGTAAGACTACCCTGGCTGGCAGAAGCCTTTGTCTGTTACCGCCTTGGAGTTACTGGGAGCGGGGCGGGGGGGCAGTTTCTGAGGCTGACTGGGGCGTGGCACCCTGCCACTGCCCAGAATGCGATTATGTCTTGAGTTCATACAAGTTCATGGCACATAAAGTCCTGACAGCAAATGCAGAGGGGAAGAGGGCCAATAAAAGCCAAGTGAAAATGCAATAAATCAAAAATATTAAATATTTCATACACCCACAAATGGTTGTGTAATGTGAGCATTTTTCAGTTCTACTGAAAATATGATGCGGATTAGGTGTTAACAGTTAAAAATGATTGCAGGCCTTTGTGGTGGACACTGGTGAGTTCTGGGTCCAGATGAGGGCCCACCTGTCTGCTCCAAAGGGTCCAGGACAGGCGATGTCCCAGACACACTGTTGCTGAATGTCTGTACCGAAACATCTCTTAGAAATCCTAGAGCTGGCGCTCTTTTGACACCTGGGCCCTTCTACTTTCCAAGAGGAGACAGGATCGAGGAGGCAGACATGAGTGCCTCCTGGGCAGCCTGCACACCAGAGCGCCCCAGGAAAAGGGCTTTCTTTCCTCCTCAGGGTGCACCAAGAACTCCCCTGCTCTCCTTTGTCTCCCTGGCTTCTCTCCTTCCTCTTGTTTCTATCTCATCTGAGTCGCCTTAGGGACGAACGCAATGGTGGACAATGATGTCATCTCTGAGATCACTTTGGCAGACTGGCTCCTGGGCCTCTGATAGAATTTCCCACTTACCATGTCGCTCCTGTGGGGCATAGCTGGCCAGCCACAGTCTTGGTCCAGTCTTCCCTGCTGTGTCTCACCCTGAAGGCTGAGTCTCTTTGTTATTAGAGTCAGCCCTTTAAAAAACAAAGCAAAACTGCTTTGTTCTTTTTTCTCTGTCCCTTCCCCACGATGCACCAGCTCCTCTGGGATCTTTCAGAGGACAGCAGATGCACCCTAGGCCCAGAGCCTCACCCAAAGGGCCTCCGGCGTTGAACGGCCCCCAGCCCAGGTGTTTCTGACCCCACTCCCCACCCTGTGTGCTGCTCCCAGCCTCTGCAGTTCAGACCCAGCCACCCTTGGCCTGACCAGCTCAGCCGTTTCATCCTTTGTCTACTGACTGGCATCATTCCCATGGCTGCACCCCCAGATGCAGACACCCAACCCTGCTCACGGTGAGGACGCATTCCTTTCCAGGAGGAAGCACCTTGGGGAGGTAGGGCTGGCAGCCCCCTGATGAATGTTCTGTGCATCATGTGGCAAAGAATAGCACTGTCCTGAGCCTTAGAGGTTTTTCTTAACTGTAAAACGCAGATGGGACCTGATTGAACGTGTGGATCAAACGAGACTGTGGGTGTATAGCACTTAATCCCATGTCTGGCACACAGTGGGGGTCCTATAGGCCCTACTCCCTGTCTCCCTTTCCTCTTTCTGGCTAAGTTGTGTCCTAGCTGTAGCATATGGTTGGGGCCAGGAACGTGATAGACCTAGGAGGCGTTCAGCACCAGGGAGGCCTGGTGTTGGCTGGGGCTGCAGTATTGCTGCTGGGTCACCTTGGCCTCACCTGTGTCACTTGCTTTCCACTCCCAAGGAGTGAGGTATCTGGATCCACACAACTCCAGTGACTCCTGATCAGCTCTGACACTTGGTGAATGAGTCACAGCAAGTGATACACAGAGATGAAAGGAGCCAGCATTGTGATCTTGGTTATGATAATGAGCTGGATGAGCTTCTCCCAGGGAAACTTGGAGATGCAGGAGAGAGGCAGGCTGCTTCTGTCCCTGCCCTGACAAATGGGATGCTAATATAAAAGGTCTTTGTTAACTCCCCCGCCCCCCCAAACACACACACCTGCTGCTCTTGGGCTGTTCTGATGGCACTAAAGGGAGAGTGGAGGTATCTTGGGAAGGTAAGCTTTGGCGGGGGGCAGGAGGTGGGGGAGAAGGGGCAGCAGCTCCAGAGGGGAGGAGCTGAGATACATGCTCCAGGAACTGTCCGGGTTTTCTCACAGACCCTGAGCAGCCCCATACCTCAGTCACGAGGACTGCTGGCTGGTCTCAAAAGGGGATCAAAGCAGGGGAGCTTCAGGCAGGTCATACTTCTCTTACAGCAGGACGATAGCTTCTGTTTGTGGAGCTCTAAGTATCAAATAGTGATAAGCACTATGTGTGTGCACATTATTCAGTTCGATCCTCATGACAGCCCCGAGCAGGGTAGTATTCCCATTTTGCAGATGAAGTAAGTAAAACGGGAGAACAATAACTTACCTAGTGTCAGAACTAAGATTCAAACCCGGGTCCATCTGCATGCCCTAACCAGACCAGGCCTTGTTTAGGGAGGAAGTGCAGTCTAAAGCATCTTATCCCCTTACTTTCTCATCTTGCTCAGGGGAGCAGGTGCGAGGTGTGTATCAGTGGAAGTCCAGCAGAAGAGATGGCGAATGCAACCGGACTGGGCTAAGGGGAGCTGGTGAGGGAGTGCAGAGCACCCTGAAGGCAACAGAGCAGAGTCATTTGGGACCTGCAGAGCTGGAGGAGGGGCAAGGCTGGAGGAGGGGCTGCCCCACAGGAGCGTGGCCTTCACGGGGGAGCACCACGGTCACCCCAGGCCCAGCAGGGTGTGTGAGTGAGTGGAGAGCAATCCATAGCCTTTCATCCTCACGGTCAGGTCTCCATAACTGACCCAACCAAAGGCCTGGTTGGTGCAGCCTTAGAAGTCAATCTTCCAGGTATGGGGCACAGAGTAGGGTGGGGCAGGGTGGTGAGTGGAAAGTGGGGTACAGGGAGCCTCTGGAGCTTTCTTTTTGTTATTATTTTGTGTGGGCTTTGAGACAGTATCTTGCTGTGTTGCCCAGGCTGGAGTGCAGCAGCATGATCATAGCTCTCTACAGCCTTGACCTCCTGGCCTCAAGTGATCCTCCTACTTCAGCCTCCCCAGTAGCTGGGCCTACAGCCATGCCTGGCTGATTTTTTATTTTTATTTTTTGTTAAGATGAGGTCTCACTATGTTGCCCAGGTTGGCCTCAAACTCCTGGGCTCAAGCCATCCTCCAGCCTTGGCCTCCCAAAGTGCTGGGATTACAGGTGTGAGCCACCATGCCTGGCCTCTCTGGAGCTTTCTGAGGGACATACAGGGCAGCAGTGACACTCTGTGCCCCCGAGAGGGGGTGGGCTGGGAGGCAGAACGTGCTATTCTGCCTGCGCCCAGGGCAGCTTCATCCTTCTGGCTTCTCTGACCACCACCAGCCACGCTGGGTGCGAGAGCCCCAGGGGAGGGCCCCATTCTTTCCCTCAGGTATCCAGAGGATTTCCCACACTTGCATAGGACCTGGGGGTCAGGAGGCGGAGGAGTCAGGAAGAAGCCGCCTCTGAGAGGAGTGGGAGAGAGCCAGTAGCAGAGCTGCCTCTCAGCTTCTCACTTTCAGAAACGCACTCGCTGCCACAGCCTTTTATTCTGCCTACAAATTTGTACTGCACCCTGACTGTGGGCAAGTCCAGTTCCTGCCAAGTGCAAGCTTGTGCTTAGGCAGCTGTCAGTCTGGGCACGCCCTCCAAGGCTGCCTGGCCCGATGGCAGGCTCTCTAAGCAAATGAGGAGGGGCAGTGTCAGTTCACCGGCTGCCCCGGAGGCACATTCCAGCCCACCCCAGCCCAAGGTTCCCTCCCTGTCGCGAGCCCTGTGACTGTTACTGTTAGCATTATTGCCTACAGTTATTGCCCCCCAAGTATAACCTCCCCAGGACCCATACCTAGGAGGGAGGGAACTACAGGCAGTGGAGGCCTCTGCTCAGAGATGCTCTGCCCCACACTCACCTCCAGAAAGAGAGGCAGTTCAATTACCCAACCAAGAATGCAGGCATTTTCTGTCTGCTGGGCAGGTGAGACCAATCATACCAGCTGCTCCCAGGCCCAATCCCCCCTCCCCTGGCTCAGCATCTTAGCGCATTTGTTGCTTGGCAAGGGAGGGTGGTTCCCATGACTTTCTGTTTCTTTGTTCCCCACTCACCTAGCAGCTGATGGGGAGTGGGAGGATAGTGGTCGCCTGTCAGCTTCCCTGCTGTCTTATGTGCACATGGCAGGGGTGCTGTACAGCCTGGAGGCCTGGACAAATGGAATTCAAGGGCTGGGGAAAGAGTGGGCTGAGGCCTCACCCGTCACACCTACAGGCTGCCAAGCCTGCCAGGCAGCTTAATTTGCAGGGTTCATCTCCCAGAAAGAACGGCTGCTGTTCTATTCTACCTTGGTCCTTGGGATGGAATCCTGATTGGATTGAATCCTAGGATATGTCATTTTCCCTCTGCTAGCTGCTGGTCCCAGCATCTCCCATACCTGATGGCGTGAGGTTGGATGGGAGCCGGTATTTATGCCAGGAGAGTCTGGGGCTTGGCCTGTTTCTGGGGTACTGGGGCACTGGGGCACTGGGGCAGGGAATAGGTCTTGGCTGCTAGGTGAGGTACTCCTCATTGCACTCAGGAGCTTTCCAAATCCATAGGCCTGAAGAGAGAAGACAGAAGATCCCATGGACCCTTGATCTTTCACCTTTTGCTCTCTGCTGTCCCCAACCTGTCATCTGTGCCACAGAACTGAGGACCTAGTTAGAGAGATAGACAAGTGAGATAGATGGCTGAGAGAGGGACCCAGCTGCCCCGCCCCCAGCCAGCCCCTGAGAACCTCCTTTTTAAAATTGCTTTGCATCATATTTCTCTCTCTGCTCAGCCCCACTGGCCCCAGCAGCTCTGGCCTCCTCATCCATCATGCTGGCTGCAGCGCACCAGCGTATGTCTCACAGAGAAGCCTTTCTGCCCTGGGTCTCCAAGGGGAAGGGCTCAGCTGTCACAGAAGAGGGCCGTTTCCAAAGGGGTCAGAGCGCCAGACCCTCCAGGATTGATGGGCTATGAATTATGGATGTCGCATCCACCAGTCCCAAAGCTCCAGAGCCAGAGAGGGTATCCCTGCCTTCCTTCCTTGTTGGCCTCTTCTCTCTGGCATCCCTTTAGCGTGCGCTCATTTCATATTAGGTGCGTTCCTGTGTCAATGTTACTTGTTGGTTGCTTTGTTTAATGGACGGGGATTGTGTGCACACCCTCCCTAATCAACTGGGACCCCTGAGCATGAGGGCTGTTCGTCTTCCATGGCTAGTGCCTGGCTACAGGGCCGCGCCACCAGCCACACTTAGGTGCTTAGTGTCATGCAGTCACCTAGCCTTACGAAGAATGAAGGGTTGTTCCAGGAGTCTGTGAAGGCAGCAGTGAGTCCAGACGGTGCACAAAGTGGCCACCGGGGCCAATTTCCTCCCTGCAGCAAACAGCGTTTCACTGTGCTCTGAGCGAGGGCTGTCCCAACTCTTTCCTCCTTTACCCCCACCCCTTCCTTCCCTTGGGGTCGCTGGCTTTTCCTTCTGCTGCCCCACCCCTCTGGTTTCTCTTCTGCCTGCATCCCCGGGCCTGTCCCTGGCAGGTGCTCTCCCAAGCAGTGTTCCCTCTGCCCGGCCCCACCTCCACCTTTCTCCCCTGCCACATGCCCACGTGCTCGGATAACCCCCTCATGCCTTCCCCTGGATTCAGCTGCCCCTCTGCTGAAGAGTCCCACCTCTGTGGAATGATTTGAGGCTCTTACCGTGAATGGCTCCCTTCTCCCATCCAACTCTGCTACCTCTGTTCTCACACAGTACTCACATCTTTCTCTAATCTACATGCATCAGCCTCCTCACCAATTCCTCAGACTCCAGGTTTGTCCCCATCAATCACAGCCACCTTTCACAGAACTTCCCAAATCTGTACCTGAACCTTCTGACCAACCACCCCTCCATAAAACCCCAGCAGGAGCTCCTTTCATGTTCTGTCCCCTGAAGCCACTTCTCCTGCCCTCTCCACCCCCACCTCTGCTCATGCCACATGTGCCAACTGCTGCCTGCACAGTGCTCCCTCTGCTGAGGGCCCCCCAGTGCCTTCCTTCCCCACCCTATGCCCAGCGGCTTCCACTAGTTCTAGGTGTCCTGGTCCAGCGTCCCTGACTTCAGGAGCCTGCTCTGGTCTCTGCCTCCTCATGAACAGGCTGCTCCACACTGGTGCTGCCATTGGCCATGTACATGCCTCTGTCTCCACTTACTGCTTTATTTATTTTATTTTATGTTATGTTATTTTATTTTTTGAGACTGAGTCTCGCTCTGTTGCCCAGGCTGGAGTGCAGTGGTGTGTTCTCGGCTCACTGCAACCTCTGCCTCCCAGGTGCAAGCGATTCTCCCACCTCAGCCTTCTGAGTAGCTGGGATTACAGGTGCTTGACACCACGCCCAGCTAATTTTTGTGTTTTTAGTAGAGGAGATGGGGTTTCACCATGTTGGCCAGGCTGGTCTCAAACTCCTGACCTTAGGCAATCCACCTGTCTTGGCCTCCCAACGTGCTGGGATTACAGGCGTGAGCCACTGCTCCAGGCCACTGCTTTGTATTTTAATGTTCTATTCCTGTACCTGTGTAACTCGCTCCCACCTCCCCGCGTTGCTGTGTGCCTCATATCTCCAGCACCTGGAGTCCCTGGCATGTGAGAAAGGCCTCTAAATCCTGAACGAGGGAAATACATTGAATGAAGGAATGACTAGGAGTGAGCGGGTCCGGTGGGCAAAGGCTCACATGTAGGGGTTGAAAGCGTGGGCGAATGGAGAGGCAGGTCAGAGGAGCAGCATTTGAGGTAAATGAGAAAATAGTGCCAGATTTAGCCGCAGGAGGAGAAAGGCTTTGAATATAGAAAACACCCCTTCCCTCACTGCTCCTGTCAGCACCTTCTCAAAGCGAGGAAAATAAATCTGTTTTCCTTATGACAAAGCCTGATTTGATGATAAACCCTCTCAGCTTCCCGGGAGGTGGCAGTGACTCTGATAGGTGGGGAGGAGGCAGGAGTAGGTAAAGGAAGTGGGGGCTGGGGGAGAGAAAAAAAGAGAGACAGAGGCGGGGGAGGAGAGGGAGAGAAGGCGCTTGTTCTGTGCGCTGATTACTAATGCGGTGGAAAAGCTGGGCAGGTTCTGGAGGGAGGCCTTTATCCTGCATGAGAAAGCAGGCGGTGTGTTTCAGAAGCTATCCATAGGCACCCGCCGCTAAGCTAGAGGGAAAGAGAGGGCCGGGCAGGGTCTTGGGCTTGGCTCTGCCCTCAGCCACAGCATGAGGAGGGACAGAACCGCTGAACTCTTGGCTCTCAGGGCCGCAGTCACTGGGGCCTCTCCAGAACAGCAAGGGGCTCTTCTCTTTCCAGGGGGCTGCTTCGTCTGCCGAGGTCACAGCCTCCTTCCTTGGGGAGGTGTTTACAGGGTCACTTGGCTTCTTTCCCTACCTTTCTGGGGGTTGCGGGGAACCCAGCCCCATTCCTGGCACCTAAAGATGGAATCTTGGGGAGGCTTCTGGGAGTCCCCGTCCCCGAGAGAGGGGTGGTGTCTTTGGGGTAGCTGGGTCTTAGCAGTGTGTGGATGCTGGAGAGCCAGGAGGCATACCCCTGTAACTTCCCTCCCTTACCATGAAGAGAAGCAGAGCCGTCTGCCACAGGGTTAGGCCAACCGTCCCACACCCCTTGGGGGGACCCTTCTCTGAGTAGCCTTCCTGTTAAGAAAACAAAAGAACATGTGAGATCACAGAGCTGCAGACTGCACCTTGGAGATCACTGAATCTTCTCTTCTCTTGGCCAGAGGAGGGACTAGAGCAAAGCAGATATGCCTGAGGCCACGCAGCTGGTTAACGTCCAAGCGGGAGCAGTCGCTCCTTCTACCCAAATTCCAGTCTCCACAGTGCACCCCAAACAGGGGCCTCTGCTTCTCCTGTAACCCAAATCAAATAAGGCCTTCCTGCTTCTACTGAGAGGCACACTTCAAGCTGGAGACACACCCTAAAGAACCCAATATCTAACTCTAAAAGCTTTAAGACACAGTGAAGCACACCTACCTGAGTCTTCTGGAGACAGTGGCCCGATTACACCCAAGCTTCCTTCAGATGCTCTCCGTCCCCTTTCCTCAAAGCCCCACACCTGGAAGCTGCTCACATTCTCCCTCCCTCTGCAGGCTCCAGCCCACGAGGGGTTCCTGCCCTTTCCCCACCACCCCGCTTCTAGGTCTCTCTTCTTTCTCCACTTCTGTTCCCCATTTCCACTCATTACCCTACGCAGGCCTGGTAACCAAGCAACAGATCCTTCCTCTTTAAAAGGTTAAACTTGCTCTGGTCACTGTCACCCTCCAGTCTGTGAATCATGCTGCCTTTCCCTCCTGCCTCGTGTTTTCAGCATGACTAACAGGGAGAGCAGGCGGCGAGCGGTGTGCGTTTCTCAGAGAAGGATCCCGTGCACTCACGAGAGAATCCTCGGAGAGCAGGCGGTGAGCGGTGTGCGTTTCTCAGAGGAGGATCCTGTGCACTCACGAGAGAATCCTTGGAGGCTTTCCTACCCAGGGCCCTGCTGCCTCTGACCGCACCCCAAGCCCTCTCTGCTGCCCACATGGGCCTCCTCTCTCCTTTGTGCTTTTCACCTTCTGTTCCCATTGCCTGGAAAACATTCCCCTCACATTTTGCATGGCTGCTGCCTTCTCATCAGGGAGGTCTCAGGTCAACCATCACCACCCCCAGGAGGCCTTCCTTGGCCGCCCTATCTCATGTCACTGGCCTCCACTACCAGTCACTGCCACGTTCACTTCCTTTTGTTGCCATTTAGCACCTGTCCCTGTCTGAATTGTATCATTTATCTGCTATTATTTGTTTATTCTGTCTCCCTGAGGCCGGGGACCTTGTCTGTCTTTATTACTATGCTGACCCTGGTGCTCAGCACTTAATAAAGAATCATTAAAAAACATGAATGAAGGACACTAAAGGTGGGTCAGAATGAGGCAGGGCCTCGATCTGAGTAAATCTCTTTGTCGATGGGCCTTGCACACTCAAGGGGTCCTTCTCTACCTTGCTCAGGAAACTGAGACTCAGGATTCATGGGAGACGGGGGACCTCCTTGGTTAAGAGTTAGGACATCCCCTTCAGCCCCTGAGATGCTGTGTTCCAGGTGGGGTGTGTGCTATTGCTTCTGGGGTGTTGATGTCCCCACCTTGTCTGCCTCTGCTTCTTTGCAGGCTGTCATAGAAGTTACTTGGACAACACCACCCACCCCTGGGGAGTGGGGTGATGGGAACTTGCTTGGTGATGACAACAAACAAACAAACACTTTCCCTTTCCCACTTCTCTCCCGGTATTCCAGGCAGGAGGTAAGTGGGCAGTTCCTGGACATCATGGAAGGAATGAGGCAGTAAGTTTCGTGCTGTACCCACTGGCCCCTCAAACTGCAGTGCTCTGGAATGGAGAGGAGCAGCAGAGAGGCAGGGGTGTGCCAGGCCACCTCTCTAGGAGTTCATGTTCCCGTTAGAAAAAAAAACTGGAACAAGAAGGCTGAGAGAGAGGCTCGATCAAGAGCTCAAACCTGGCCTAGAACACACTTGGGCTTGTTGTGACTCTGTTTACCAATAAGCAGGAAGGAGCCTATTGTACTCAGGGTTACAGAAGCGGAAAGAAATCCCGTGAATAGGAGCACAGGAGCCAAGAAGTTGGGTTCAGAGACAATAGATAGGAAGGGAGGGGGTGTGGGAAGGGAGATCCAGACTGGTGAAGCTTAGAGGAGAAAACCAGGTGTGCAGGGGCCACCACTTAGGAACATCAGGAGAGGAGGGGTAGAAAAGGAGCCATTTACATGGGCAGATTTCTGTAGCAGGTCTGCCTCCCCACCGCGCCGCGGAGCGAGCTGGCCTAGCACAAGGTTTATTGGGTATGTTCTATGAGCAAGGAAGTGTGAGGCAAGACATGATTCAGCAGGTGTGTCAGACACGCAGCTCCAAGGCCAGAGGGCCAGCAGGCTTTGCACTCAGGCCAAATTTGAATATCTAGTCTGCCTCTTACTCCTCACTGTGTGACCTTGGACCAAAACTTAACTTCTCTGCCTTCCTTTTTTTTTTTTTTTTTTGAGACGGAGTCTCACTCTGTCGCCCAAGCTGGAGTGCAGTGGCACGATCTCGGCTCACTGCAAGCTCCGCCTTCAGGGTTCAAGCAATTCTCCTGCCTCAGCCTCCTGAGTAGCTGGATTTACAGGCGACTGCCACTACGCCTGCCTATTTTTTGTATTTTTAGTAGAGACAGGGTTTCACCATGTTGGCCAGACTGGTCTCGAACTCCTGACCTCAGGAGATCTGCCTGCCTCAGCTTCCCAAAGTCTGCCTTCTGTAAAATTGGGGCAGCACCCACCTCATCAGGCTACAATGGAGATGAAACGTAATGATGCATGTAATGCGCAGGGCAAGCATGATGTCCTACAGATGGTGGCAGGTGCTTTCTGCAGCCCACATCTCTGGCCCTGGCGTAAACCAGAGAAGATCACCATCAGCACTAGGTAAAGCCCTGCCTGGATACAGGTGCATCAACCAAAGGACCCTGAGGACTCTTTGATCCTTTGAAATATTGACTTTCTGACAGCTTCCTGTCGTTCTCTATTTCCTATCATCTCTGCGGGGATAATGCACTGATCTGCTGACTTTAAGAAGGATCCTGTTTTCGGACTGACTTCTTCAAAGGGGTAGCGTCTGCGTTGGCAAGGTGATTACAGCCCAAGCTCACAGCTGATTTGGAAAACTTCAGTCCCAAAAGACGACTTTTTTTTCCCCTCCTCTGCAGGATGCTTTCGCTTGAAACATCTGGGTAACTGCTTAACACCTTCCTACTTTGCAGAACATTCCCAGCATGGGGGCTGTTTGCATCTTTCTGGGCTAGTGTGTTTCAAGATTATTTAGAGCCAAGGACCTCATGCACTGTGGGAGGTCCCGCTCTTCTCTGCCCACCCCATTTCTCACGCTCCCACTCCCACCCCCAACACTCCCCCAAAGGCAGAAGCTCATCTTCCACTGTATGTCCACAGGGTTAAAACCTGCCATCTTGCCTGTCTCCCAGGGCATGGCTCCTTCAGGGATGTCTTTTCTTTTTCTACTTCTTTTTTTTTTTTTGAGACACAGTCTTGCTCCGTCGCCAAGGCCGGAGTGCAATGGCATGATTTCGGCTCACTGCAACCTCCACCTCCCAGGTTCAAGCAATTCTCCTGCCTCAGGCACCTGAGTAGCTGGGATTACAGGCGCACGCCACCACGCCTGGCTATTTTTTGTATTTTTAGTAGACACCACGTTTCACCATGTTGGTCAGGCTGGTCTTGAACTCCTGACCTTGTAATCTGCCTGCTTAGCCTCCCAAAGTGCTGGGATTACAGATGTGAGCCACTGTGCCCAGCGTCCTTCAGGGATTTCTTAGATCTCCAAGAGAGGTGCTGCAGCTCTCACAGGTGCTGGGCTCCAGGAGTCTGTCCTGGGAGGCAGAGGGCCTCTCTGTGGGAGAAGCACCTCTCCTAAGACTGCCCAGTGATCCTTGGGGGGCACTGATTATGGACAATGTGTAATTCAAAGGTCGTTACCTTTGGTTTCAGGATGGGTCAGAAAGGACTTGAAAAGCTTGGATTATTCTCTCTTCTGCGTGGACCAGAGAATGATCAGGAAGGCCTGCAGCTAAGCCAGCTTTAAAGCCACGGTATAGTTGATTTGGGCTCAGAAAGCTCAACTTGTGAGACTAGACTGATTGTGTGTCTGTATTTCCTGTACTTCCTTCCTTTTCTCCTTTACCATTTGATCCCTCTTTGTCAATGTTAGTCTGTGCTATTGGGAACAGTAGAAGAGGGTTGTGTCTTTGTTCTTAGACTAGAAATGTAATAAGATAGGGATAGGCACCACACCCCTTGGGCTTGGATATGCTTTGAGCAACAGATTTGGAGTGAGGGAACTCCACGGGGCCAGGACAGAGTGAGGTGCTGGTGTGATCAGGATATGGGGTAGTCAAACTCGGTCTTCAGACTCTCACTCCAGTGCTCACTCCCTTGCATCACAGTTCCTTTACAGTTGCCATAACAAGAAACACTTCCACTCCCTCCTGTGTCTGAACTGCGTGTTAGACACAAGAGAAAAGAATTCTGGAGTCGGCACACTGGCGCACATCTGTAATCCTAGCTACTCAGGAGGCTGAGGCAGGTGGACGTTTGAGCCCAAGAGTTCAAGACCAGCCTAGGCAACCTAGTGAGACCCCGTCTTTTAAAAAGAGAGAGACAGAGAGAGAAAAGAACTCTGAAGGCAGGGCTGGGACTGGTAGTGCCAGGAGGAAACAAAAAGCTATTTGCTCTGGTGCCTGGGCACAGAAGGAGCACAGAGAAAAAGGAGGCAGAAGGAGTGCAGAGAGGAGGAAGGGGAGAGCAGGTGTTCTGTGTGGGCTCGTTTGAAAGGAAGTACACAAGTACATCCAGGCCATGGGTTTGGACGTGTCTGGAAGGGCTGGACAGGCCAGGTTGAAGACAAGAAGGCCTTAGTATGGGGAATTTTATTACAATGAGGCAGGAAGGAGGTGGTCCTTGGGCTTCTTTGTCACCCACAGGGAGAAGGGAGACGTGAGAGCTGTGGGGAAAGAAGCAGGCATCCTCCCTCTACATGGAGACTTTTATCCACGCTGCCGGCGGCCACAGGAGGGAGGCGTGCGAAATGGCGGCTGCTGGAGAATGTGATGCCCGCTGGTCTAAGAGATGACCTTGAGAGAGAGGAGAGACAAAATTGAGCTGGTGTCTTGTGTGGGGGAGAGGGGAGGGGCAGGTGAGGTGGGAGGAGAAAGCTGAGAGGGAGCTAGACAGGGAGGGGGCGGGGCGAGCTGAGGCCACCTCCCCGTCTGGTCTGTCTGCCTCTGTCCTGGCCAGAAGGAAGGAGGACACAGACACGGGCATGTGGGGGTGCGACAGAGATGGGGGGCCATGTGTCCTTGAGCCCCAAGGTTCTCCTGGGCTGAGACCTTCATTACCTCATGTGCTTCCTAAGGATACAGGCCTTGATCCTGCTGGGAGCAGGTCCTGGACTCAAGTTCCATAGGCAGCCCCCATTTTTCTAGCCTGGGTGATGCACTCCCAAGTCCTTGCTTTTCAAAGCATTTCAGAGGTCATGGTGGGGGGCACCCATCCTCTGCTCCAGGAGCTGGAGATGGGACTTCCCATTTCTCTGACAAGAATTCCCAAGAAGTGCTGGCTGTCACTGCAGCTCCACCCCCATGCCTATCTTTCTTTTCTGTTATAGATTGTTTATGTTAAGTCATCTTTCTCTGGGACAAAGTACTTAGCCTCTCATTTTCTATCAGTAAAAGGAGGGATAATAATTCTTTCCTCACAGAGTTGTTAGGACTATCAAATTAGGTCCCATATGTAAAGAGCTTGCTGAAGTGCAAACTGACAGCAGAAATGTAAAAGATTACTATTCCCAGGGGAGAGAAAAAAGGGAAAAGGCAGAGGGCCGAAGCCAGGTCAGGGTGGGAAATGACTGGCTCCTAAAACCGAACTTAGGATTCCAGCCTCAGCAGCCCCTCCCACCCTCCCTTCTCCACGAGCCTGCTCTGGCCCCGGGCCTTGCTGGTAACCTTAGGGAAAACAGGACCCTGGAACTGAGAATAAGGCAGTCGGGGGGTGGGGGTGGGAAGTGAGGTCATTGCAAACTCATCCTTTCTCTCGTGGAGAGGAGGGGCCCTGGCCTCTTCCCCACGACCTTCTCCCACTGAGACTCATAGGACGGGTTAGGGCAGGACCCTCCTGAAGGCCACAGGGTGCCCCAAAGGAGGGAGGCACTCCCCTTCACACAGAGCTGGCAGAATAGTCACCAGAGTGCCTCCCAGAGCAAGTGCTCCTGCCAAGGTCAAATATGAGTGCTGCTGGGCCACGAAGGACCTGGATGAGTCAGGTTAGGAAAGTTTGGTGTTGGAGGAGGTGGATTTGATGCAAACCTAGACTGCCGGCTGGCATGAGGCCCTCAAGCTGCCTGCCATGCCTGGCTGGACCCCACAGCCCCTCCTCTCTCTCCCTTCCTTTGTACTCTCTCAGGTCTGGCTTGCATCTGCCCTGTGTCATTCTCTCCATCTTTACCATCTGCAGGATAGGAGGGCCTCACTCTGGCTAAAGAGGTGCTCTCTGCCTTCCCTACCAGTTGCCCAACCCTAACGCCTTTAGGTCCCTGAGAAACAGGAGGCCTAGCTGTTCACATCAAGATCAAGAAGCAACAGCTGTGGGGTTTCTCTCTCTGTGTCTCTCCCCATCTCTCTCTTCCTCCCTCCCTCCCTGGTGCAGAGGGACAGATGCTCTGTTTAGAATTTCTTCAGGGAGACAGCCAACAAGGACATTCTTTCTCTTCCTTGGGCTTCCCTAGCCAAAAATGGAGGATTAGCCAAGAGACAGCTGCAGAGGCAGCGGCCCTTGGGGAACCCCTCCCGGAGTAGCAACAATGGCCTCGGGAGAGAAACTGTCTGGAGCCGGCCTCCTTTAATTGGAACTTGAAAGTGGTGTCTGCACTGGAGTGTGGCAGAGAGCAGGACTTCAGACTCTGGCTGGATGGACCCAGGATTGAATCCCAGCTCTGCCACTCTCTCGCTGTTTGGGTTTGGGCCACTCCCCTTTCAGAAGCCTGTTTCTTCATGTGCAGTCGAGATGAGCATCCCTATTCACTAGGGTTATTGCTGGAATTAAATGAGTTGATGCACAGAAAAGCTTCTATTATAGGTCTGGCAAACTCCAGGAGTCCAGGGATTGTTAGATCCCCTGTCCCACAATAGAGCAGGAGCCAGGTGACTTTCTGTACTCAGCAAAGAGTAACTGAGAGGCATGTAGGAATGATGTGGCTTCCAGTACCCAAAAGCCTCAGTTCTAGAAAACCTTTTTTTTAATTGGATTTTTTTAAAAATTGGATTCCTCGGTCAGGAGTGGTGGCTCACGCCTGTAATTCCAGCACTTTGGGAGGCTGAGCCAGGCAGATCACCTGAGGTCAGGAGTTCGAGACCAGCCTGACCAACATGGAGAAACCCTGTCTCTACTTAAAATACAAAATTAGCCAGGCATGGTGGTGCATGCCTGTATTCCCAGCTACTCAGGAGGCTGAGGCAGGAGAATTGCTTGAACCTGGGAGGAGGAGGTTGTGGTGAGCCGAGATCACCTCATTGCACTCCAGCCTGGGCAACAAGAGTGAAACTCCACCTCAAAAAAAAAAAAAAAAAAGGAAGAAAAAAAGAAAATTGGATTCCTCAATCCAGGGTCTCTTACATTTGGAGAACTTTAGGCTTTCAGCTGTTGCATGCCTAGGCCTTGCCATAATCCAATAAAGCAGGATATGGAATGGGATATTGGATATGGAAGGGGATAGGATTGGTGGATGAAACAGAGAAAGGGAGAGAGAGAAACAGAAAACACTCACACACACACACACACACACACACACAGAGATTTCGCTGTAACATACTCTTGGAAGACAGAAAGAGGAGACAAAGGAGAGGAAGGGCCAGTGACAGCTCTGCTGCTCTGAAAGGCAAGGGGCCCTCGGCTCACTGCCTTCCGCGTCCTCCCCTGGGGCTAGGTGCGCTGGAATCCTAGATTCCCTAGGAGTGAAGGCAGGTACCACGATGGCATGAAGGCACCTCCCACCACCTTCAAGACTTCCCATTGCCAGTCTGTAGCCTGTGTGTTGAGTCCTGGTCCAACCCGGAGTCACCCGTGTGAGCTGGGGTCAGTGACTGGTCTCTAGTTCTCCATGTCTCCATCTGAAGAATGTGAATAATAATTTCTGACTTGGCTGCTTACAGGACCGCCGTGAGGATCCAAGTGCACAGTGAGGTGCCAGACAGAGGTGGGGGGAGGCAGATACTTGAATTCCTTTCCATGTAGCCCACAAGAAACACCTGCCCCTCCTGACTCGGGGACCACCAGGGACCTTGAATAGTTGCCTTGGCAACTCATTGCCTGGCTAACTCCCACTCTTTGGGTTTCAGCTTAAACGTCAGTTCTCCAAGATCTTCTGGACTCCTAAGCTGGGTCTTCCTCTTGTAAGCATTTGTAGCATTCTGTACATACCCTTTATAGCACTTTTACGAGTTGAATAGCGTGGTTATTAGTGTGCTTGTTTCACACCTATCTTTTGCACTACATTCTAAGCTCTGTGAGGGAAAGGAATATGTTTCTGTTGTGCACCATCTTATTACCACGTAGCAGTGGGTGCTCCATAAGATCCTCCTGCATGAGTAGGTGAATTCCCTGCCTTATCCCTCTCTCATGCCTTGACATGAGGCGTGAGGCCAAGCGCCCATCCATCACATTCCCCTTGCCCAAAACCTCCTTATAAGGGTGAGGAGAAGGGTAGCATCTCCTCTCCCTTCTAACTCAAGGAACAAATCATTGGCTACATGGTAGTTGCCCTTCTTCCCATCCTCCCAGCATAGCAGCCCCTGCCCAGGATCCAAAAGGCAGAAGGTGAGTAATTGCTATTTTTATATATTTATCTTTGCACAAGGCTGCCCTCTGGTGGTCGAACATGCAGGAGCAAATGGGAAGGATGGAAACCCCAGTAGCCAGGAATGAGCTGGCTGAGCCCTCCATGCTCAGAGACTGGCCAGTGAGCCACGGAGTAGGTAAGTACTACAAGAAGCACGTCTGGGTGAAGATTCATGTCAGTTCTCCATCCTTATGAATGGCTCCCTCCAAATCTAACAGGAGGCCCTGGCTTCAGAAGAGCACGAAATGAAGGAATGCCCTATAGAAACCCTATCTACCCCAGTAGGATGGCGTGCGGGTAGAGGGAGCTGGTTTAAGTACCTATTCTTTCTCCTCAGTGGTATGCAGGCAAACATTTTATAGTCAGCTCTCAAAAAAGGAAATCTCAATTTGTAGCGTTTACCAAGTTCTGTAGTGTAAATACCCCTACCATGGCCAATTTTAAACCACCAATGTGATGTCACTGAATGGGGAGCTCCGAGGAGCACACCATTACCTAGAGGTTCCCCCATACAGATACCACGGACAGAAATAACTTCAAGGGCATGGTTAATAGTGAAATATAGTGAACTAATTGAAAAATGATGATTTTTGAATAATTATTACATTTGTTTTCAATATAATATATAATTGTGAGTTTATATAATTTAATTTTTCATAATGGCTGTGTTTAACAACTGACTTGCAAAATTCTGGAAAATTTAATAATCGGTTCCTGCAAGTAGTAAGAGCTGGCTCCAGCATATCACTGCTTCTCCTCTTTCCCCCTTCTTCCTTCTCTTCCTCCTCCCCCTCTTCCTCTCCCACGGCTTTCTTGGCATTCTGTGTGGGTACGAGAGATGGGGAATATGGAAAAGTGCTCCACTGCAGACATTGCTATTTTCTGAGCCAGGAGCCATAAGTGTCAAGGAAAGAAGATGAAGAAATGCAAATTTGGCTGCTGAAAGACATTTCAGTACATGAGTGTGTGTGTGCATGCATGCGTGTACGTGTGTGTGATTTTTGCAAGGGATTAAGAGGTCAATTAATGCCTGGGCTAAAGATCACTGTTGAAAGATATTGGGCTTTATGGCTGGAGGCCCATGCCTGCATGGTCCTTGGAGGCCTCTTACCTGGGAGGAGTGGAAGGGCTCTGAGCTAGATGAAGCGGCCGATGGGGAGCCGAGGCAGGCAGAAGTAGGCGCTGGGGAAGAGGCTGAGGTTGATGGGGTTGCCGTCCAGGCGGATGTCTTCCAGCTGCCTGCGGGTGTATTTGTGCTCCTCAGGATCACAGAAGACGTCTCTCTGCATGGTCTCTATCAGGTTATTCTGGGAAGAACACACACCAGCTGAGCCCCACCAAGACGGTCTGCCCCTTAAGCAGCACCAAAGGCTCACATCAGCTGTCCCTACGAGCTCTGCCTGCTCTGGTGCAACTGGAGAAACTGAAGCATCTAGGGCCAAAGCCACACAACAAGGGTGAGAAGAGGAGCCCCAGGGGGGATGGATGGAGAGAGAGGGCACAGAAGAAGAGGAAGAGAAGGGCAGAGAGGAAGGAGGGAAGGACTGAAGGGAAGGAAAGAGACAGAGGGTAGGAAAAAGAAAGAAGGAAAAGCAGTTGGGTGAGATAAAATAAAGCGATGGAGGGAGAGAAAGTGTTTTTAAAATAAAAAAAATGGAGAAAATCAACCTGGGGTCATGGAAAACTATTTAGACAAGACCTCCCAATTCTTGTCTCCAATAAACCCTCCAATCAAGGAGACCCCACAGGTGCCTAAGCCTCATGCCTCTCACTGCCATGACCTGCTCATGGTATCTAACTTCCATCCTCCATGCTGTTTATCACCCTTGCTCTGGGTGAGGCTCCTTACCTGCAGGTGTACAGAGCGCAGGCTCAGGGGCAAAGGCCCTGGGATGGAATCCAGCAGGTTGTCTGACAGGTAAAGGAACTGCAGCTTCTCCATTGCCTGGGAGAAAACAGAGTGTAGGAGGCTGGTGGGTCCAACATGTTGGACCCTGGCAGTGAGGATGGCTATGAGGCCAGAGACATTTGTTCACTCGGGGCTCACTTAGCATCAGTCATGCGCCAGGCTCTGTGCTGGGTGCCACAGGGGTTGCCCAGGTCTTTAAGGAGCTTACAGACACTAACTCCAACTGGATGCAGGAGGAAAGCTGCTACCATTGAGGTGCCAGCCACTGAAGTAGGAAAGAACTAATCAGCTGGTAATGACACTGGGTGGTGCAGGGGAGGGGCAGGGACAGGGTAGAACGGAGGACCAGGGGACATTTCAGCTCTGCCTCAACTTCTCTGCTATCAGAAGGGACTTTCCCCAGTGACAAGTCTCCAAATGCTAAACCTGGGGCCATGGACAATTATCTAGACAAGACCTCCCAATCAGTGTCTCCAATAAATCCTCCAATAAAGGAGACCCCAGAGCTGCGTAAGTCTCATACCTCTCACTGGCATGACCTGCTCCCTGGTATCTAACTTGCATCCTCCATGCTCTGTTTATCGTCCTTGCTCTGGGTGAGGAGCAGGTACAGAGCAGACACTCGGGAGACAGTCAGACTATTAGAATGAGAACTGCAGGCACAGAGAGGCACACAGCGTGTGCATGGGACTGCGCTCTCGGAATCAGACAGTGTTAATCAGAGAAGGGTTTGGGAAGAGACAAGCCTTCAGCAGGGCTCAGGGAGCAAAGAAAAATGATAGCTACCATTTATGGAGCATCTGCTATGCATATCTAACCCTCCTGTTCTCTTTGTAAATGCTATCTTATTTAACCCTCCAGCAGCTGTGTCAAGCAGGTATTATTACCCTCATTTTGCAGATGAGAAAACAAGGTCAGAGAGGTTGGGTGACTCTCACACAAACCCAGGTCTCTGTGGCTCCCGAGCCCAGGCCTTATCCTGGGCTGAGAAAACAGCTCTGAGTCAAGGCAAAGCGGCACCCCCCAATATGGAGACAGCTGGGATGTTGCCGAGGCTGAGCAGTGGGGAACTTCAGGGATCATGCAATCCTGTTCTTAGAGACCGAAAGACTGAGGCCCGAGGTCACGTGGCAGGCTTCTGATTCCAGTCTAGTGCTCTTCCACCACAACAGTGGTAGTGACACTGTGTTCTGTAAAATTCCCTCAAAGACCACTGTAGACAGGAGAAGGCTGAGAGGGTGGAAGGCACTGGGGAGGGCGGGGCGAGAGAGCAAGCAGGTGTGCCTCTGTGCCCTCATCCTATTTCAAAAATACAAGTCTAATTTGGTTTGTTTGATGCTTCTAAATAGGAATTAGATTGCATAAAAGATTCTACTACTTGAGAGACAGACAGACAGACAGAGAGAGAGAGCACATGGGCGAACATACCTGGGGCTCTTCCTAGCCCTATTGAAAGGGCCGCCCCAGGGGGCATATTTGTGTCTTATAACTTAGCCCTTCCCATCAAAACTGGCCAGCCAATAACCAATCAAATAGTCTCTCTTGGACAGGTGCAGTGGCTCACACCTGCAATCCCTGCACTTTGGGAGGCCAAAGTGGGCAGATCACCTGAGGTCAGGAGTTTGAGACCAGCCTGGCCAACATGGTGAAACCCCATCTCTACTAAAAATACAAAAACTAGCTGGGCATGGTGGTGCATCCTGTAATCCCAGCTACTCAGGAGGCTGAGGCTGGGGAATTGCTTGAACATGGGAGACAGAGGTTGCAGTGAGCCGAGATCATGCCACTGCACTCCAGCCTGGGCGACAGAGCGAGATCTGTCTCAAAACAACAACAAAAAAGTCTCTCTTGAGCATTTGATCATAGAAAGACAATGATTAATCAGTCACTTAGTGGCGGGTTTTGGAAATAAAAGGATATGTAGACTTAGGGCCAGAATCAGCACTATTCCAAGCCAAACTCATGTGTAAGTTTTCAGGGAGCAGAACCTGTGAGTGTGCAGAGGACGCTGGTGAGCAGACAGGTGAATTGAGCAGATGCACAGAAAGAAGCCAAGACAAGAGGCCTTGTGCCCCAAAGAGGGAGAGAGTTGTCCACCTTGACTTCTGAACCCCCATTCCCAGTACAGGTTGAGATCCCAAATCTGAATATCCAAAATCCAAAATGCCCCAAAACCCAAAACTTTTTGAATGTCAACAAGATGCTCAAAGGAAATGCTTATTGGAGCATTTTGGATTCTGGATTTCAGGTTAGGGATACTCAGCCAGTAACAGGCCCATTAGGCCTAATAGTGCTGTTTCCATTCATGGAGGTTCTTGGGATCTCCTTTTCTTGGGTCAGAATCAGTTTCTTGCAACTGAAAGAATCAATAAATAGCAAATTTAAAAGGATGAAAACAGTGGGTGGTGGTGGTGGAAGTGTGTAGAGCGAGTGCAGGTGGGTGGTGGAGGTGGATGGTGGTGGTGATAGGGGTGAAGGTGGGTGCTGGTGGTGGTAGGGGTGAAGGTGGGTGGTGGAGGTGGGTGGTGGTGGGGGTGGAGGTGGGTGGTGGAGGTGGGTGGTGGTGGGGGTGGAGGTGGGTGG